>NC_054546.1:9848061-10148061 GCF_017654505.1 Polyodon spathula | reverse complement strand
TCTGCAGATACTGTATGTACAACATCTTCTGACAAGCAACAAATATGCTACAAGGGCCAAAGTCATAGAAACAATGGATCTGATGTAACAGAAGTGGAGGCTGGGCATGAACTGGCGACCCTGCATACCGCAAGTGAGCATCTTAACCATAATGCAAGAGCTGGGCTCTGCATTCGTGGTTTTAAAGCTTTGAACCTCATCTCATCTCACCGACTGGGGACACACAACACTGCCTGTTTCATTGGCACGCCTGTTTTCATGCAAACAATGTTCTGGAAGCTGGGAGCTACCTTGTTTGCTGGTAAGGCTAGTCTCGTATTCTTTGTCCAATCCGTGTATTTTTTTTTTCTATGGTGTACATTATGTTTGTATTCAAAAATAATGCCAGTAAATTGGGAATAAAATTAAATGGCTCATCAAAATTCAGAATGGTCATTATTGACATGAATGTCTATTTATTTTAAGATTAATACCGGCCATAACAATCCAGTAAAGTCATTATCATCAGGATAATTAATCCCCAGTGGTAAACTGAATGAAACAAATAGGATGTTTCACACATTCGCTTAAGTGTTTTTCAGGTAACATATAGCACTGCAGAGTATAATATTCCACTAGCCTTTATAAAATGTTGCCCACATTCATATTACATTTTATATTATATATGTGCCAGTATTTCTAATTGCATTCATCACAAACCCCACTTAAGTTCCTTAAGTATATTTATTATCATACTAACTAGGTCTAAATTATTAAACCTTAATGACGCAAGCTCCAAGAATATGTTGCCCTTTATTTTCTCCACACAGAATCAATGTTATACATTAGCAGTATAAATTAAGTAATACTTTACCATGGCATGCTGCTGCCTTCAATTCGTTCACCAAGGAAGACGTATATTCACAGCTGAAAGCTCCCTCTGGCCTCTTGGGGAAGGATGATATAGTTCATTTAATGAAAGAGCTTGGGGCTGGTAATGGCTTAAATGATACATCTGAGGTAAAGAAAATGCAGGAAAGATTAGACAAAACAGGATCGTTGAAAGCACTATACGTATCATTTTCATGTCCACTGCATGTATTTTGTATAGCTTGGAACTAATCATCAGTCATGCTACAATTAGCATAACAGTTTAAACTTGAATACAGTGTTTAATTTGCTGTATTTATCACACAATTATCTATGGGTCATTCCACACTTCCTCACACAAGGGTGTTGCCTGTCTGTGAATAAATAAAATACAGAGTCCATGAGAATATTTCATATTCCAGTCTCCAATCCTATTTACATTTTAAATGAATTCCAAAAGACTTTGTCCAAGTGTATAACAGCTACAATGAAAGGTTACATCACAGAAAAACAACCACTGAAGACCACCAAATGAAACCTACCTCAAATTACAGCTCCTAACAGTTACCCATTCATTCTGATTTCTAAGTATGAAAAAGGTGTCTCACACTTTGATAACCACGATTAGAAGAACAAATTCTAATGTCACACTTTCAGTATTTTTAATTAAAGCAGGCCCATATCTCAGAATTAGGGGTTTCAAAAGCATTATTTTCTTAATTAATATATTTTAAAAACATACAGCACTACTGTATTCTTCTTCTTCTTTTGAAAGTTTTTTTTTTTTGATGTTTTTTAAATAGGAATCGATCTGAATGTCCTTACACTCCATGTAATTTACCAACACAACAAACACAATGCAACAGAGCTGTTGAATACCTCCCTATCTTGGGCTGGTGAGTTAGAAAATTGAACAGATCAGGACAGACCAAAGTGAAAAGGGAATGAGTGGTTAGATATCTGGTGGACCTATAATGTGCAGGAGCCTCACCCATCCGTCAGGGCCTGCGTGGATGCTTGAAAATGTATTATTTGTTATGTTTTTAACTTCTAGTGCAGAGGTTTTGTTTTTTTTATTCGTTTGTTTGTTTTTTTTTAAAAGATCTACCGCAATGTCTTACCAAGGTTTTGGGTTATCTTGTGCAACCTCCCATTGTCTTTTCTCTAGCATCCCTCTATCTTGACATACGTGTTCTGAGCACATGGGCAAGGTATTTATCCACTCAGATCAACATGTTTTGTAGCAACTGCTGAGAAAGGTCTAACATGACGATAAAGTCTTTTTTTTTCATTAAAGGGACAGGCGATTAAAGTAAACTCCAATTCCACCTTATATAGAGTAAAAATAGAGGCATAGATGGACATTTACGTCTCCTAATCTTGCTTGGCTTAGTAGAAAATCAACTAATTGATCATTAGCCAGCCCCTAGTTACTAGGATTGATTTCCTACATCCCTAAATACAAAGCAGGCAGTCAAGGACATTCTCCCTGGTCAAATAATGACAACAGTCTTTTAAAACGGATGGGCTGTACAATATTTTTTAAAATGTTTACAGACTGGCTTCTATGATGATTTACCAGCTGATGACACTCTGATAGATTCTCATTGTTTAGATAGGACACTGTAGCTGCAGTTCAATTGACAGAAATTAATTATTTATCATAATTTCATATGATCAGCAAGGTTTCAAGCAATCATTGGCCAAGTGAAGTCTATGCCATATCTATAAGTCATTTTGTTTTATAGCCCTTTAGAATCTGCTGAGAAAGGCTGCATAGGGACTGTGGCTTTTTGTTGAAATTAAAATGTCAGAGAAAAAGAAATAGAACAAAACAGGGAATCTGCAATTAATTACAAGGCCATAAAAATTCAATAATCATGAGGCAATGCTGCTTTCCGAACAGCGCTATCTGATTGAAGCTAACAGGAATAGAATGCATTCATCTTTTCAAATTAGTTTTTTAATCTAACAAGGATATATATGGATGTGTGGTCTTTTAGTGTTTGGCTAGGGTTCCTGTTTAAGTTGCGAGTATTGTGCTGGGCACACAGAGCTTGTGAGCATGCCCAGACCTGACATGTTCATTCTATTACTAAATCCCGTGAGGGTCCCCTCTCCTAGATCATCTGTCTCTTTTATAGAAATAAAGAGAAATCTAAATTGTACCGTACAAATGAAGAAATTAGTCGAAATGGCAATCCAATAAGGTGGAAAGCAAGATGAATAGTTATGGGAAGCACTGAGTTGTGCTGATCTAATTCCTATCCACAATACGTCACGTCTACGACAACGCGTTGATTATGTTGTTGTTTTTTTTTTTTTTTTTACAAGATATCGATATTCTAAACAAAAATAGTACATCATTTCAGTGTCCTTCTCAGTGTTGGTGGCATATCTGTTGATGGTCACAATATGGAAGTCCCAGGAGCTTATTTAGGTCTAGCGGTTTTACATGACATAATAAATACTCAAACTACTAGATTTTTATTTTATTGTACCAGTCAATGTAATATCAAGCAGCATTTCAGTCTATTTGGCAAAAAAAAAATAGTTGGGGATTTGCATTACAAATATTACTCCCTTATCGACTATTTTAACTTTTCAAATTATTGTTACTATTAACTTTACTTACAATGCACATTCCATGCTTTAGTTCATATATTTACGCCAAAAACAAAGGAAGTGATTAGGTTGCAGAAATCCATTATATAATACTATGTTCTCTTTTGGTCAAAACACTCAGTTAAAATTTTGTTAAAATAAAAATCAAAACACACTAACTGTCATTAATAGCTAAACCATGACCAGATAGGCCAAAACTGCTTATCTTAATTTTATTTGGATTATTGTTTCATGTTTGATATTATAAATACCTTTACATACCTAGACAAATCTTGACAAAACTTTACGACTTGGTTACCCCATCAATAATCACTCATAACTATCCACAGAGCAATATTTTTTACTGTGAACAAAGATGACATCAATCAATATCTGGTTGCACATACTGTATGTTTGTAATACCACACCATCTGTTAATATAAAAAGGCCTTAATACTTTGTGTTTTATTGATTTCACACAAGCTCATTTTTATATTGTCCATCTGTTTTATTTAAATTTCCGTGTTCCACATTCCATACATCAAAATGCATTTTGTGAAATATTTATTTTTAAACAGGTGCACACTTTGCTTTGCAAAAAGAAAATGGATTGCATTAATTTGAAGTCAAATTTCATGTTGCTGAAAATTAAAAAGATTCTTTGTTAGTTTTATTATGCCAGGCCTAAACGAGGTACAGTACATAAAACAATGCTCAGCTCATTAAACAGAAACGTATGAAATGCCCCATTACAGGTTTTAAAGTATCTTGATTGAACCTAGTATTGTGTACCTGGTGTTCCAGATCATAAAATTGTGATCTAAAATTTCTGACAACATATTTCCTGATGGAGCATTATAGTTCCTTCATTAACAAAGTTTGACAATAAAGTCACAAGGTTTGGATAAATATTACAATTGGATTATGTTTGGCAGACCTACATTTTTTTTTTTTTTTACTATTATTATTTTTATATAATATTTATAAAGGATAGGTAGGTATTCCCTACGGTATAACGGGTTATTGTATTTCATGTATGCAACTTACACTCAAAATCAAAAGAGACTGCTGGATGATCAGCTGGTTTTATTTCAATTTCCTGATATTAAATGTAACATTTTTATTTACATAATCACTAATTACATACATTACAGTACCCATCCATGAGTCAGTATGGTGGAAAAATGTAGTTTCCTAATATTTTTTGTAGTGTAATCTACAGTACGAGAGTGATTGACTAGATGAAGTAAACTACTTTGATCTCTTCAGTTCTGATCACATGTCCTATTGATGTTTGTTGTTAAGTTAACCCGTTCGTTAAGATAATACTATGTTGTTTTTCATCCATCCTGCTGTATATTAAAGGGGACTGGGTTGATACAGGATACAGCAAATGATTGATGGAATGCTGTGAGATGAAAGCAAGGCTAGAATGTCATGGACACATCTAAACTGAACATATTGATGCCTAGTAATTGTTTTCTGAAACTACAACATCAGCATGATACACAGAAATGTGCCAATTACAAGTAAGCGCCCTGTGAAGTGTTGATTTAGCAATGCTCATTTTAAATGTAGCATCTTTTTGCCTGCAGATCTTAGTATAGCTGTTGTCTAAATCATTAAAGTATGACCCTCCAAGAATTTGGATAAAAGGCACTGTATTGTATGAATCAGAAATGTAAAGGGTGCCACAATGCAGATTTTGATGGACATCTGTTTCTCCTCATGGGAATCGTTATATATTCATGCTTCAGGATACAGTTGTTGTTGTTGTTGTTGTTTACGGCACAATTAGAAAATAATTGAATCAAAGCCAAACAGTATTTCTGATGTGTATCTTCCTTATCCTTGCTCCTTTAGGTTCCCTTTGCTTTTGCAATGAAAAAAGAAGGGACGCCTCAAGCCTCAATGTATTGATTACATTTCGTCAATGTAATATACGTTATATAGATATATATATCTATATATACCGAATATCTATACCAGGATATTATATATAATATATATAATTTAAATAAAAATAACTGGCCCCCTTTCTGTCTCTGTGTATATGTTACGATACCAGTTAATACCCTGCACACAGCAGCCCCTTTTAATCAGGCTTACTATCATGCCTGGACTGAGAGTTAGTGTTGTCTGCGTCAGTGATTTAATATTAGGTAGCATGCCATGCATTATACCCTTGAGAAAACAAGATTTTGCTTTGCAGTGATCTCCCACTCATTTCTTTACATGTAAGCCATAAATATTGTAAGTGTACAATTGTGAATTGTTTCATGTAATTGTTTATCCACTCTCCTTTTGGACATGCTTGGCAATATTCTTGATAAATGAGTAGTATATGGTTTGAAAACCAGAACCGTTTCTGTGACCTGTAAACTATGTTACACTAAAAGTGATAAATGCAAAGATTTGAACCCAAATTGAAACTCATCCTATCCCCACATCCCTATTCCCACACTCTTTGCTATCATATGTCAATTGTTGTGTTCATTATACCCTGGGTAAGACTACAACCCAAACACACAAAAGCTAACCATTATAACCCTAACATTAAAAAACTTCAAACATTCAATCAAATTTAAAAAGGTAAAACTCCCATCGTTTCTTGTAAGTTTTACCTAATAAATAGGACAGACAAGTCTTTAAACCCTCTTAATTTATCTACACGGCCAGCACAACATCGTAGTTGGCAACCCTAAAAGAAAAGTCTGTACCGAAGTGTCCCTTGCTTCAGAGGTCATGACTCTCTTTCAGAAACCAGAAGCAAAGCAATAAATTGTGAACGTGTGACTAAAGATTGGTCAGCTGGTAGAATGGCAATTAATCAGCTCTTACCCAAGAGGTAAAATAGGGACATGACTGTCATTGTATAATTGGGCCTCAATAAAGATGTTACACGGCATCCACAGTTTTGACAGCTAGGTCCTTCCGGAAGCCATGCTTGTTAATACAATTCTTATGGTCAGAAGAGGCCATGACAAATCCACCTGGATGTTAGGTGACAGGTGGCAGACCTAACAGAGACTTCCTACTAGGCTCAGTGTATTTTGGCAGTGGTCCAGTCTTCGTTAGATGAGCGATAATCTTTCTGAAACAAGATGAAGCCTGCTCTTAAGGAGCAGACACTTTTAAAGTCAGGTAATCTTTTCTTATTGGACATTCTTGAACATGAGATAATCTTTACATCTCTGGAAGCTTATCCTGGTGAGTTAAAGTGTTTAAGTTTTAAATAAATAATAAAATAAATAAATAAATGTATGCAGCTTTGGCATCCATGATTATATTTACTATGATAACAATAGGTTATTCCTCTTCAGCCAAAGCTGTGTCACCTTCACAATGATTCCACTGAGCACACAGAATATCACACCCCCTGCACCTCTATAAATGCGCAGAGCACTTGAATGCAATTGAGATGTATTAAAATGAATTCTTAACAATAATGTTCTGTGCATTTGTGTCACACAAATACTTTTGTAATTGGTAGATTTTTTTATGTTTAAGAACATTTTAATTATGTATCAGCATTATATTTAGGTAACTTCTTTTTTTTTTAGAAATTCCAGTTAATGCAATGTGCCTACAGTGGTGAATGTCTAGAAATAAAACCCAGCGGAGTTAAATATAGTAAAGAAAATGCCTCATCCACATATTGATGTATTGCTGCAGTCTCACAGAGAGCACCAGTGAAATCCTCATACATGCTAAAATATGTTCCCTTTCAATTTGAAGACGACCAATAACCACTACTTTTGGGATATGCCTGCCACAGGTCAGGTATTTACTAAGCATTTTATGTGAGAGCTGCTGATAGGCCCCCCCCCGGGGAGTGACGTCCTCGGTCTCGCCTACCGAGGGAGTAAGTAGCCACTCCGGGGAGATCACATTCTCTTTTGCTTCTCACAATCAGGTAGGTAAGGTAGGTATAAGTAATCTCTCCAGTTGCGTGATTGATTCTTGTGAAAGAGCTCTCACTTTTTCTGCTAATTCTCCCACAATTTATTGCTGGAAGCTGGCTTGCCGCTTCCCTGGAATCGAAAACTGTGCTTCTGAGGACTGAGCTTTAAATGCTGCGCGCCGTTAAAAAAATCTTTATTTACTTTCAACAGCCTGCATTGCTTGGCATCTGCTGTCTGTTTGTTCCTCTGATTTTTACAACTGCATATATATATTTTTTTAATTATAATATACACAAAGAGAGAAAAGAGAGACGCTTCCTCCACCGGGGCCTAGCTCTGCCACACCCACTGTTGAGTCGACTCTGCTGGGCTGACTTGGCTTCCCCACTTGGTGTGTGCGGCCTAAAAAAAATGTTTTAAAAATGTTATATACACTATCCTTCAACGACGTGTGCTTCCACCTCTGGATCTGAATCAGCCCACTTTAGAGTAGATTTGCGTATATTGACCACCCACCTCGGGGCATAGGTCTAGCCTTGTTTCAACAGGGATCCACAGTACAATTGGTGTTGTGTCAGAAACTATTGGGTCTGATAGCCGCAGCTTCATCAGCTATCTGGGCTACTCTGCATACATTCACCAGGTTCAACCGACTCAATGTGGTAAATCCCTCTATACCATCACTAGGCACAAGGGTCCTTGAGGTTGCATGCTGACAAAGATTAGTTTGGTGGTAGAGAGACGTCTCTCATCATGCTCCATGTGACGGCTTTGATATACTTTACCAAAAGTATTGGTTGTTGGTCGTCTTTGAATTGAAAGGGAATGATTGGTTTACGGATGTAACCCCGGTTCCCTGAAAGAGAACAAAAAACCTTGTGAGGTCGCATCACTCGCATTTGCGAGTTCAATGCAAAAGAGAACGGGATCTACTTATTCCCTCGGTAGGCAGGAACAGGGACGTCAGTCCCCAGAGGGGCCTTTCGGCCTAAGTATTTGTTGTTGGTCATCTTCTCTTTCAGGGATTCGTTTTGCAAGCAGTACTCTAATCAGCCTCCAGCCAGCTGCACATAAATTCTACTCGTGTCTGTACATGCGGTCAAAGCTAGAAGAATAAATATACCGTAGCTATGTATACACCCAACTCAAATGATTAATGTGCACACGCAGCAAATGCACCTTTGCACACAAAACCAGGTCTAGTATTTGCAAGCAGACACATGCACAAAAATAAAGAGCAGCACATTAAACCACTCTTTTAATAAGGGTACAGGATAGGACAGAACACTATTTCTGATTGCTTTTGAAACAAATACTTTTTTGTGTGTTCTTTTAATTTTAGGAGTAACTGCTATTGCTCAGAAGAACCTCACTGTTAATTAAAGAGCCACCGTTGTGCAACATTTATATACAATATATATCATATCATATCATACTATGTATATAAGTATTCTGTTTATAGGTTTTATACATTTGTCTTAACTCAAAGATAAAGCTACATACATTTGCAATAAGTATTTGATCTAGTTTATTAATGAAATATCTGTCTAAATGTCTTTCTTTTCCCACCACATGTCTCTTTTCTGGCAATTCTTCATCTTGGCATATGTGGTATGAGCACATTGATTTAGGAATGTGTACTGGTTAATACAATACTACATAGTATCTGTTTAATAAACAATTATAATATTTAATCATAGCAGGTTTATGTACATGTTTTTAAAAATACTTTAGGCATACTGTATAAAAGTTACATTTAATTGTAATTTTTGTAATGAGAAGAGATGCATTACTGACTTGTCTGTAACTAGACATACAAATATTTGATATAAATGTTGCTTATATCTGGGGACTGAGAGCAAAGTGAATTTGACCCTAAGTATTTGCAATTTTTTTTTTTTTTTAATTTTTTTTTTTATAATAGCTTGTTTTTTCAATGTAAATAATAATAGTTATTCAGTATTATGCCTACACTTTTACATACTTGTGAATATACATTATTGAAACCCTTAAAATACTGGTGTAAATAAATAATATAGAGGGCAGCCTGAATTAAATTCTTGAAAAACGAGTTTCTGTTGGGATGAAACTGAATCACAATATTCCACTGGGTGGCAGGGTTAAGCTGACCCGTTGCAGTAGACAAAGCAGATCCCCTGAAGATGGGCATACCTGCTAATTTTAGATTATTAGACTCAGAGCTTAATTGAAACGTAAGATAAATCTCATTGAGTAAGAGAACCATACAAGCCACTTAACTATTTTAGTCCATTGAATGCTTTGGTATTTGTGATCATTGGTAATTGGAATTAAGCTGCGTTCATCACCTGTTTCCCTTGTCCCCTAAAACAGGCCGTAAACAGCAGTAACACCCCCCCACTGTAATAAACTTCCTGGCGTTAGTCACACTGCACCTACTATTTATTCTCTGGCACTTAACAATCAAGGTCGAATACTCACTTTTCAACTTCAAAGTATGAAGAGCAAATCATTTTCCAAACAATATTTCAGCAGCTGAAACCGTTTCATTCTATTTCAAGTCTTCTTTGAAAAAAGCACACAAAACAAAACAGGAATGGAAAATTTTTTCTTCTAGGTTTCCAGTGCAGAATTATGAACACAATTTATTTTCTATTAATGGTGTTCTTATGTGGCACCCGTTACTATTAAGTATTATTTACTTTTTACATAAATATTGTAGTAATAATAATAATAATAATAATAATAATAATAATAATATAATAATAATAATAATAATAATAATAATAATAAAACAGCCGACCTAGCTGATTTTCTATCTGTTTTTAAAGCTTCTTTAATTTGTGGGTGTTATAGTCAGGATTGTAGTCTACTCAATGTTCTTGCTGCATCTTTTGTGTTCAAAATCAGTTTTTACCTTTTGTTAAGGGTTTTCTTACATTTTACTAGATGCATTGTAATCTCACAAATGTTGTGTTTATTTAGCACAGTGGGGGCAAGGAAACTCTCCAAAGTAAATATATTCTGCAAAATAAAAAAGGTGGCAATTTGTAACAACAGCTGCATCATACAATATTGTTGCTATTGTTCTTTTAATAGAACTAGTGCTGCAGATCAATCAGCTGTCACTATTGACTGTTTCAATACCACCATATATACTGCCCATGGCATTTTTATAAACAACAGCATTTTATTGCCATCAACAACAATAAAACATGGTGGCATTTATATTGTGCTATTGTGCTGTTTCCTTAAGAGATACAGGAGTGCTGGACGTTGATTTACAGTTATTGACATCTAACCAACCTAAGACAAGGCTGTTATTGAAGGAATGGGAATCAATAAAAAAGCTTGTTTTGTTTTAAAATCTGGGTACATATTATAGGACAATGAACAGATACCAAATTAAAATATTATGCAGATTCAGAGGGTATAAAGTACTCCTTTAAATAGACCCAACTGTGACAAAATGATTTGTTATCATTTGAATTCCGTGGATACAATAGCAGGGCTGAAGCATGGTATCAATTTACCAAATAAAACAGCTGAGTGGAAAAAAGAGTGTCTAAATGTACAGCCTCATGAATACACTGGACATGTGTTTGTGATGACACTTCTCTTACAGATTATCTTCGCCTATGCTTGTGAGATGAAGTAGTCTGATAAAGGCTCTACAACTGCTTCCCCAGACTGGTTCTTCTGTACATTCGTTAATATTTGCATGGGAACTGTGAGGTTTTGTACCTGTCTAGCAGTTACCAAATGGCTCGAAGTGAAAAGATCGCAGAGAAGTGACCAAAAGGCACCATGGAGATGAACCATCATGGGGACAAAGAAATAGACGGCGAAGTCCAAGCCCATATATGTATTTCGCCAACCTGATACTTGGTTTTTGTGAACCACTAATTTTTCCAAACATGTTTGTCAATCATTTTCCGGGATAGAATGTACCCCAGTTAAACACCAGAAGATGCTGATGTGGGATCAGATTACACTTTCCTTCCTGTCTATAAGTCAATAAGTGGTACTGGGTTGGCTTGGCAGTGGCATATCTTATTTACAGGACTTTAGTTGCGCTTGACATTTATCAATAGCTCTAGGTCTTGAACTTTGTGGAAACTGCACCGAAACATTCAATATGAAAGGTTTATACTTAGCTTTGCCAAGGCATCATCACAAGTCTTTTGCTGGATTTCATGCTAAAGTAAACTGCTTCCACTGGGCCAAGAAATGGGAGGGGGAAAGTGGGCCATGACAACAACTGGATAACCTCGGACCGGGTCCAGACAAGTCATCCTTTTGCTAGCTAATTGTTTGGTACATTTGACACAAATATCACTAACCAGTATGGAGGAGCTTATGTTTTTAAGTGCAAGAGCAGCCTTAATTTGTGAGGATGTTAATCTGTTGAGCATTCAGTGCTCAGCAGTAGTATTGTGGCTGGAGGGGATGGGGGTGTTCAGTGGGCCGATCTGTAAACAGAGACAGCAACATGACTGGAATCCCAGCGTAAACTATGGCCTCTGGGTTTTCTGTTATAGTAGAACAGGAAGCCATTGGAAATGCATCCAAGACTTCAAGGATGTCTCTATTGTGCAGTCTTATTGAAGGTCAAGCAGCCTTTCATATGGTTGAAATGTATTTAGATTTCTAATCCACTGACAAAAGCATAGCGATTGAGGCATAATACCATTCATTATGTACTTCTGAAATCATTACAAAAACACATTTTGGCAAATCTTTAAACTATTCTTCATGTATTTCAAAAGTAAACCAGTTCCGTGAAAGAGGACTGTATTTTTATATCCCTGTACATGTCCCAATTATTTAGTAACTACAATGACTTGCCCACCCCTCCATATAATACTTACTGTCTCAGAAATAAACAAAAACAGTGTCTCCGACATTCATGATATACAGAGTAAACAGCATTTCAGATGAACAACTAATAATTGTGTAAGCCTGTTCAGTAGCACCTACAGTATTCTGGCATTGTAAAACAAGAAAGGGAATGGAAACACAGCTATATTCTTGCAGGGAAAACAAACAACAGTTTGACATTTCTTTACAAAAAAAATCCATTACATTAAAGAAAAGGTATATTTTCATTTCACACTGGGGTGTTTTTATCATATTTTTTATTTATATCGACTAGCAGACATACAGGTATAATTTCTTATACTATTATTCTATTATTTTAAATCTAAACTTTACATGTCACCTATCATGTTTAATACACTTGATCACACCCAACACGATTAATACATTGATCATATAAGTATATAATTATATATTATATATATTATATATATATATCCTAATATTCCATATATATATATATCTATATATATAATATATATATATTGATATTATTATATATATATATAGATATTTATATTAATATTATATATATATATATATATATATATATATATATATATATATAGATCCAAATATAATATCGTGGAAAAATCAATGTGTATTGAAAACTAGCAAGAAGAAGAGATGACTTTTAAAATTAATCTTTCATAAGACTTAACACAATAGCTATAGACTGCATTCGGCAAACAGGCATCGAACCTGAAAAATCTATTTTTGTTTCAGCAAGAGGACAATGTCAAATGTAATACTCCTCTCATTAAACTAAAGGTCATTGTAAATCAAAGGGTACAAAAACATGTAAGAAACTGCTGTCCCCATACATTAGCTTAAAAAACCAATGATGTTCAAGTCCTCTTAGCTAGAAATGGTAGATTGCAACCATTTTCTGAAAGTTTTCTCTGATTCAAATTAACCCTGGGTGAATTAATTAATTACAAAGCTGGCTCAGAATCAAAGGTAAATATGATTTCATTATAGTCCCTGTGTCTTTGTTAAGGAGCCAACTGTCAGGAATTAATAAGGCATTGAAGCTGATTTTAAGAAGCCCCAGGCTCCTGCTTATTTGAACCATGCTTCAAAAAACAAGAATACACAGGTAGAAGGTGGGACACAACACTGTTCCTCCTTTCTGCTTAAATTAACCTCTAGAGCAGGGCAGATGCTTGTAAAGCTCAGGGTTTTTGAGGTTTTGTCTTACCATCTTTTTTTAAAGCAAGTAGACTTTTTAGAATGTGAAATGGCACAGCTCCCACTCAAATACTAAACCCCAGACAAGACTTCTTTACAAAGCCCATATGTATCTTAACATTAGTTAAATAGAGGTTAAATAACAAAATAACAACATTATAAACTCTGCTTTCCAGTCTTCTATTTGAACAGTTAAATTAACCAATAAAAATTTGCCCTTTCTTATTTAATTGTTGGTTGGATTTTATATTTTTTTAATTAATACATTTTTTAAAATGTAGTTGTATCCAATTTTTTACCCCGGTTTTCTCCCCAATTTAGTGTGCCCAATTATTATCTGTATCCTCGGCTCACCGCTCGCACCCCCCCGCCGACTCAGGGAACGGAGGTTGGAGCACGCGTCCTCCAAAACGTGCTCCTGCCAATCCATCATTTTTCGTACTGCGGATCCACAGCGAGGCCACCAGACCTATAGTGCCGGAGGACAACACTGATCTGAAGGCTCCACTGCAGAACCACAGGCGCCCTACTGGCCACATGGGTCACTGATGCACGGTGAGCCGTGGATTCCCCTGCCGAACTATGCCTTCCCTATCCAGGCAGCGCTTGGCCAATTGTGTGCCACCCCCTAGGAGCTCACGGTCACGGTCGGCTATGACATAGCCTGGACTTGAACCTGCAATCCCCAGGCTATAGGGCACATCCACATGGAGCACCTTGGCTGGATGCACCACTCGGGAATCCAATATATTTTAATTATATTGGATTCATATTGTGACTTTTTTAAACATAAAGCTACCCACTTATAAACCCTCACTATCATAATCATGAGCACAATAGATGAGCTCCATTTGAACCCTATTTACACATTTCAGCTCATAATAACCCCATTCAGAAGTAGATCAGAATTCTCTATTAATTTTCAACATAAAGGATTCATTTTAATTGCACTGCAGCCATCCCCAGGACCAAATATATGTTTTTCAATATTGTGGTGGCTTATTACAGGTTAAAAAATGGACTGCATTCTATGACATCATCAGTATGCATTGTGTGCAGTTAAAATAAAATTCCTCCATCAACAGGATGCTCAGACTTTTTGGTCCCGCTTTGGTATTTATAGTGACCGAAACACTGGAATGGTTTTTAATCCAATTAAAAGAAGTGTTTAGATCCATTAGAGAAGCTACAATTTCTTGGTAAATATAAGTATAATCCTGAATAATATAATTAACTTTTTTTTTTTTTTTTTAAACAAGGAAACCAATGCAGAGTTTAATAAATATATCATATTGGACTATTTTGCAAAAAAAAAAAAAATCAATAGACTAAGGACAAAAAACCTACAGCCAATTATCTTACTACACTGATTTAGGTAAAGAGGTAAAGAGGACGACATTAAATTACTGTAAATCTCTATCTACGACATTGAGGGTTGTTTATGGCAGTTTTAAAGGTGGTTCTTAGACAGAATGTCTATAGCTGTTACAGGACTCGCAATTTATAGCTTTATTACCCTTTGTCTAAAAGAGCAGAGAGACATAACAGCAGAGATAGCAGAGTGAAAAAAGCTAGTGCCATCAATGCAAGCGACAGTATATTTGTGGCCGGTTTCTAGTTTAGAAGCAGTGCTCTATTTTTGTGCATCATTATGAAAGAAGCAAGATTCAATTTTCAAACTTATCTGTGAACTTAGCAGCTTTTAATTCTACATTCACAAACATGACTTCCCTAAATGAAAGCAGAGGTCATAAGGAGGACTGAAAACAGCTTCTAAGTTATGGAGTCATGAGTACCTGTCACAAGCTTATCTGTAATTATCGTTGCCAGTCATAGACAGATTTACTAACATAGGCTAGATCAGCCAAAGCATCTTTCTTTTAATAAGCACCAGCGACACGTAGTGGACATCAACTGTGAATAAAGTATCCTTTTGTATTGCAGGCAATACAGTGCAGCTGCAATAAAGACCCTGATTAGCCAATGTTACTTTCCCATGTCAGGATGTGAGTGGTGCGTAAGCAGTCAAATGTCCAAACAGAAGGTTTAAATGTACAATGGTCCGTTTTATTTACAAACAAACAGCCCCCTATAACAGCAATGGTACAGGGGTTTGAGAATGGAGGGTTTTTAATCCCAAACAAAAAGGTTAAATAAATAATAAATACACTGTTCAATTATCCACCAAGTGCACAGAAAGGTGCTCCGGGGTGGTGGTGGTGCTGTGCTGTGCAGAGGTACTGCTGTCTGTGGGTAGTTGTGCTGGCTCTGTGGCGGCAGCTCCCAGGTCCCACTCATCTACAAAAACAAAAACAACAACACCGAACTGGCACGTTAGTTTCAGCGTAAGGGGCCGTACTCACATAGCTGAGTCCCCTTGTACTGCCAAACTCCTCCCTGCGATCAGCACGGTGCCATGATCTATCCAATCACTGCGTACCCAAGATGGCCGACTTCCGGTTCTGTCCTACTATCGAGTCGGCCCATCCCTGTGAAAGCATAACACCAACCTTACTTGCGCCGTCCCTGGTCTGGAGGTAGAACTGCAGCTCAGATTCCTTCTCTCACCATCACAGGCTGGCAACTAGGAACTAAGCTTCTGAACTCAGGTCAAACCACTTTCAATAAATAAAAACTCTATTTAAAGGAACTGAAATAAAAGACACGCAGAATGATGACAAACATAATATAAAGGTAAGGGGACAATCCTTGAAAATGTAATTTGAATCTGCTTATGCTTTTATACATTGTACATGGATGGTTTAACTAAAATACACTGAGGTAAGTAGCTGAAGCAGCTGGATTGGTAGGTTAACATGATGATTACCAGTCTATTGCACTCACAGCAGCATTAAAATGTTTCTAAACAGCGCATGTAATGGTTCTTTGAGGCTACGACTGGAGAAAGAGGAAAGGCTGTGCATTTAGACTGCAGGCCTCCAGCTCTGTATAGCACTTCTTGAATATATATTAACTATAATCTTAAGGGTGTTTGAAATAAGTATTTAGTCAGGCAATGTGACAAGTTTAATAAATAGCATTTCCTCTAAGTTTTTAAGGCAAATGCATATTGTGGAGATCACTGCATGAGTTTCCTATCTAAATGTACAGATCATTTGTTGCAACAATGTGTTATTGCAACTTGGTAACTAGACACAGCAGCTTATTACAGCCGAGTGAGCAATGTGCCAATAAAAACGAAAGAAATAAATTAGTATAGTATGGCAGCACATGTGTCTTTACAATTAATAAATTCCACTCCATCAAACTGTGATTTAATTATTCATTGTGTATATGGCTGCCATGAATCATTCAAGCACTTTATTAGCTTAATGGGGAAAATAGAATTGAGGCATATCACAATGATTTAAATGAACACTTCCCAAATCTAGATAGTAGTAGTATGAGAAGAGTTATTGACCTATCACAGCTGAACATGGGGTTTGTTGCTAATGGCAATAGCAATTTCTAATTATGGTTTAATAATTGACAAATAAAGCTGAAACTGCTCTTATTTTTTCTGTACTAGTTAACAAGCAGTGAAATGTCTTCTTCATGCTGCTGCAAGTATGTGTAAATATTGGGGTTCCCTAACATCGTTCACCTGGTAAAAGCATGCTGTTTCTCCTCCTCACACTACAGTAGACACCTACAGGACTGACCTTTGTCCTCCAGAGGCCAGTAGCTTGTAGACATTTTCTATCGAGTTCCTGAGTGTAAGAGAGGAAATTGGTTTAGGGGGAAATTGCTGCAGTGAGGGAACTTCATTTGACATTCTAAATTGGGGAGAAAATCAGAGTATAACAATTGGGCATTCTAAATTAAAAAGAAACAAATAAATAAAAATGTATGTAAATAAATGAATTGTAAACAGATTCATAGAATTTTAAATACCATACATTATTCAGTAGAGTTAAGAGCTGGTCTAGTTGTGGAAATGTTTCATATCTCACATGTGGAAATTCTAAAGTTAAAACAATGAAAAACAACACGACAAGAGATGACAACATACACAAATGAATACGTTTTCTTTTTATTTTTGTGTTTATCTGCTTCTGTTTTGTTTGGTAGCCTTTTGAGTTGTTGGTGTCACCTGTCTTCAATCAAGCACTCTCCAAGGACACAGCAGTGAATGACCTACCTGCATGATCTACCTGCCTAACAGTCAGATCCAGAGTACTGTATTTTAAACTGAACCAATCACACATTCTAACTGAGCAATCTAATAATGTCTTTTCTTTTATGACCAACTCAAAACCTAAAAAAAAAAGAAGAGCAATAATCCATCCTGCATAACTCCCTGCTCATTGTTCTGATTGATACAGCTTGCTCAATATCTGAATTGGAAGGCTGGGTAATTGTGCATACTGATACACACCTTGAAAGATGTCACAGTTATCCATTATCTCTGACTGCAAGTAAACCGCTCAGTAGCCACCTCTTGGGATGTCTGGCTTTAAAGATGAGGGGGTCTTACCATATTGTTGCTTCTACCATTCCATGCATTAGGTACTATACTATTATATTATATATCACGTCATAATGTATGTCACACCTATGATCTACTTTCAGGGTATGGCTTTACTTATTCCACTAATTAGTTGAAACTGAATCCAGATACCAACAATAGTTACTTTTTGTCAAGCTCCTCCGTCAGGAGAGAGGATATTGTCCTGGGAGGTCCATGTCAGATACAGTACTGGAAAAGGTTAACTGGGATTTCCATTAAGTATTTACTTTTCAGTACCATCAGCACTGTACCAAAGTTTGACATCTACACAACGCTGTTTTTTTCAGCCTATGGTAGTTGGTTGTGTCACCTCTCCCCTGTCACATGAATTGCACTTCACACACACCAAAGGAATGATGGATGTGCTTGTTGTAGTTAGGTGGTTAAGCCACTTCACTAACAATGTAAGTGTATGCATCCCAGAGAGGCAAAGAACTGGAGCAAGCTGACTTTGAGGCACTTACTGCTGATACAACAGCAGTCCTTGACAGGCACAGGCTGTTAATAACCATGTGAAGGCTCCACAGTCTTCCAAGGGGGATGGTGATAAGCATCTCTTAATGAGGATTCATGGTAAACACACAAGACACAAAAAGGTAATCTTAAAAAAAGACAATTCTGTCGCAAATTGTTTGCAGTCAAGTCAAATGCATTGCTGGTACTTAGTACTATAGTTTATAACATTAAAATAGATCCCAATATGCAAAAAATACAGTGTCACGATACTAAAATGAACTGTTCTGTCATTTTTATTCTGCATTGTGCAAAAGCATAGGTAAGGTGCCCTTGTGATTATTTACTTGTGGTTTATATATATAGCACAAAATATATCTTTTGAGTTTACAATGTACTTTTCTTTCTGGGTACTTTTAAGGGAAATCTTTTGATTAAAGTTGGATTAAAGCAGAATGATGCATTTTCTTTAACTGGTATATTTAGACATAAATCAAAATGCCCAGTAATTTTATTACATGAAGCACCACTTCAGTGCAGGCACACAAGGTCAGACAGAAATCGTTTACACCTAATGGCTTGTCCGATCTGTGCTTGTTATTAGGACAAGCAAGGTTATATTAAAAGAAGGGCATTAGGTATAGGCACAATGTATTCACTATATTGTTATTGGATCAAGGCTTTACCCACTTAGGAAACTCACAAATGTTGACAGTTCCCTCATTTTAGAAATGAATCTGTTTCACAGGTATGGAACCCCTGCACTTTCTGCGATTTCTATTCAATCACTAGCACTCTTTTTGCACTGCGTAGCATGTGCTAATACTAGGCTGTGTAAGCCCTCAATTTAAAGTCAGTGGAACAACTTTATGAATAATATTCTCCAGATTTTCAGTCACCGGAAAGACCAGCTAAAAAGCCACATCTTGTTTCTAGATGGTACTTGCATGACATCAATGAACACGCAGTGGATGTGGCTTGTTAAAAGGTGTATAGGGGCAACACTGAGAAACTAAAATCTTCATTCACTATGTCGGCCTGCCTCGCCCATATTTACCTAAGAGTCTATATAAGAGTAAACCACTTAAAGATAATGTATTTATCATTTGTTTAGAAATAAAAAAAAATGACCTAATATCTAATTGAGGGTAGCTGTCAGTGAAATTAGCACGGTCTTCATCTTCATCAAGGGGAGATTGTTTTTTTAAATATTTTATAGAGAAACATTTTTAAACCCTCCACAGATGTTGTGACAGAAATAACAAGTGTGATTATGTGGTTGAGTGCTGTTGAGCAGACCTGTCATCTTGACACTTTTTAATGCTGTCATCAGCTCAGTTGTCATGGCTGCTGCATGCTTTTTCCTGCACAATCCTGTCAGTCAAGGTAAATGAGTTGTGGGTTAAAGAGGAAGACTTGGCAGACTTGTGCAAGTTCAGCTGTGTTTTAAATGAAGCAGGATTTGAAATAATTTTCTTCATATAATATCTGAATAGAATCCAACCAAGGTAATTTGTTTAAAAATAAATAAATAAATAAATAACAATAAATTTCCCATAGAACTGATCATGATTGAAACAATACAGGCACAAGGATGGAGTCTTCTGCTTTAGTGTAAAATCGTTGAATTGTATTATTAAATGTAAAATAGTTGTTTTAATAAGAACTGTATTTAACAGGAGTGTAAAAAAACAAAAAAACTTTTCAGACTACCGGTTTCAAAAGTGCTTAAATGATGTGATAATTCAGACAGCATTGCAGATCTTCTTCATTAAACTGCTTTCCTAACCTTTCAGTTTTACTTCTGTAAAATTAATGCCTCAAATGGAGCTCAAGACTTATACCTTTAAATATTCATAATTTTGTATTGTTGCATGATAACATAGTACTAGATTTCCACTATTTCCTAAAAGGTAAAACATGATTGATCAGCACCCTGATATGTATCAGTGTATTTTATTACGTAATTGTGCTATATATTCAATTGTGATCAGAAGACAAAATGATCAATACTTTGCCAGAGATTCTGACAGGCCTCTCATAACTGTCAAGTTGTTATCATGGAAGCTAGGGACGTACACTACAAATATTAAGTAGGTCATGGAGGTCACTGTCAAATGGGTAAACCAGCCATACACAATAATTGCGGGACTTGTTTTTCCTTCAGTCTCTGGGTTCAAGGAATACAGTTCTCATGTTAATAGAACCAATTATTATAATGGATATAGTTTAGTACTGTATTGTCCATTGAATTATCCAAGTGAATGATCACCATTGGTATAGCTGACCAAATCATTGTTTTAACAAACAAGACAACATATATGGACTGTTGTTATAGTCAAAATTGGAAGACTATTTCCACGTCAGATTTAAATAAAAAGTGTAAATCTAATAGGCAGAGCTTGTAAGTGTTTGGTTCCACTAGAGTAAAGTCAAAGTCCATGTGGCAAATAATCTATCTACAGTGTCTTCTTATCAGCAAACAGAAAACACAGTTGTTTGTATAGTATGTGCCAGGTATTATTCAACAAGAGGAGGCTGAAACTTTGTGTTAATTCAATTCATGTAGCTTACTTTCATAGCCATATAGCCCTAATCCAACATCTGTCATGATCTCAGCAATGTAGTGAGTTAGTGGTGGGTTGTTTGTATATGCAAGATTACCTGCAGCTGATATCTGCCAAGCCTGCTCAAGTTCCAGTTGTGTGTCAAGAGACTATCGCAAGAAGCTAGGATGCAGCCTCATTTAAAAATGTCAGTATCAAACTATTCACTTGTAGTAATCCTGTGTTTATTTTTTAATAAATGAAAACAGTATGTTTTTTTTTTGTTTGTTTTGTTTTTTGTTTTTAAAATCAGATTTTGGTTGTTTTGTAAACAATGGCTTAGCAATGCTATTGAGACACTTTCTGGCATCTGGAAGAAAAAAAAACAGAAAAAAGTAGCAATATTTATCAGAAATAGAAGTCTCTCGATAGATGGGTTAATGTATTATCTTTGGATTACTGTAATATGTGTCTGATAGGTTTTCTGCTATCTGAAATGCGAGCCTCAGGCATTCTCTCCACTGTTGGGCCTCTGCATCGACAAGTCCCTCAAGGAAGGTGCCTCCACTCACCCAGACTGTCTTAAGTTTGTCTTGAACCAGCAGCTGGAGGAAGTCTTGGTCTTGTGGGATTTACTTCAGCCTGGAGGGTGGATGTCAGATAGGTCAGCCAGCCATTCATCAGCTGGTATGAAGGAAAGAAAGTTGACTGCTGGTAAGAAATGGAATGGCCTGGATTCGTACAGAGGTCGATAACCTCCTTGACTGAGTATAGCTACTGTCTATGGGAAAACAAATCCATCATGTTATTTACTATCTTTTTAGTTTTTTAATATACCAGAAATCATACCTGTTGTATCTATTTTGAGGAGCTGCTGGGACTCTTTTAAATGAAAAAGGCACAATAACATTTCCAAGGTATAGAGCTATCCAGCCTCATCCTATTTGACATTGACTATTGTTTGTTTATATTTCTTGTAAAGCCTCCAGCTATATTTCTGCACACTGGATGCATAATGCTGGTTCTATATACATCGTCTGTACAGGAAAATATCAGAAATGAAAACTCAAAGTGATAAATATTTGCATTAACTGTAGTAACATATCATATCAGCCAAATGACTTGTGATTTCCTATACAGCTTATACAAATCCTAGACCATCCTTGAAAAAGACTTGTAGTCAAAATGGTTGTCAGAATTTTACTGTTAAGAAACATGACTGAAGAGGATAAGAGATTCGTTATTCAATATGCAAGTTTTATACTAGCCGATAAGCATCATGTATTTTGTTTGAAAGTGTCATTAAGAAAACGTGTTAAAACTATGGGTTGCACCAGTCTTGTAATAAGAGGCTCAATTGTACACTACAATAATAGGGATTGTTGGTATTTTAAAAATAGTTACTTCCTAGAAGGATTACCTTGTTTGGAACATTATGTGTAACATATTTATTTCCATGTCACAGAGACGGCCGAAGTGGGCGGCGTCAGAACCAGGAAAGGTAATGAAATACACAAACACAGGACGGATGAAATGAAATGATGAAGACGCCTGTTGGCGCCGGTTTAATACAAAATAAAAGGTTTAACAAACACGAAAAACACAGGACACGGCACTCTACGCCAAAATAAATAGACAAACAAAAACAGACTACTACTACTAATTTCCTCCGTCTCCAATCCCGTTCTCCGCTCACCGAACACCCAACCACCAGTATGTGAAAACGTGCATCTATATATACTATTGTGCTGGGATTCAATTACCAATTAATTATTCACTTGAATCCCAGCACGTGAATTAATAAAGTGCAATTCCCCGTGCTCACATATTACTACATTTTACTTGCACGTGAAGTGCTGTGCAATCCTCGTGCCTAAATACACATATACATTTTAAACACTCGTGTTACACAGACCCGTTTATATCCCGTGTACCAATGTCTATACACCAACATTTAAACACACCACACGCAACACATAACAGATAATATACACAGGGGCGGGCACTTTGTCACATATACCCCCCCCTGTGCAAAGCACACATGGCCTCAAAGGCCACCTCCCCCCTTAAAAGCCCAAAAGTCCCGCCCAAAGTCCTTGGCCAGGACCAGAGGCTTCCAGGGGCCCACAGGTCGTAATGCTGTCAGCAGGGTAGCATTCTCCTGCCAGGGTAGTCCTAGCAGCGGAAAGGCTGCTTGGGGTGTGGTCTCCTGACCTTCCCCCTCCTTCGGCGCCGGCAGCTCCCCTTGGTGGGGCTTCAACCACCGTTCTTCCTGCAGGGAAGAAACTGCAGAGGGAGCAGGTCTCCGGACCTCCCCCACGATCTCCGGCGGAGAAACTGCTGCTGGGGTTGGCGGTCTCCAGACCTCCTCCCCCTCCTCCGGCAGCGACTGCTGCTGGGGTTGGCGGTCTCCAGACCTCCTCCCCCTCCTCCGGCAGCGAAACTGCTGCTGGGGTTGGCGGTCTCCAGACCTCCTCCCCCTCCTCCGGCAGCGAAACTGCTGCTGGGGTTGGCGGTCTCCAGACCTCCTCCCCCTCCTCCGGCAGCGAAACTGCTGCTGGGGTTGGCGGTCTCCAGACCTCCTCCCCCTCCTCCGGCAGCGAAACTGCTGCTGGGGTTGGCGTTCTCCAGACCTCCTCCCCCTTCTCCGGCAGCGAAACTGCTGCTGGGGTTGGCGGTCTCCAGACCTCCTCCCCCTATCTCCGGCAGCGAAACTGCTGCTGGTGTTGGCGGTCTCCAGACCTCCTCCCCTTCCTCCGGCAGCGAAACTGCTGCTGGGGTTGGCGGTCTCCAGACCTCCTCCCCCTTCTTCGTGGCCGGCAGCTCCCCTTCGTGGGGTTCCGGCCACAGTACTTCCGGCTGTGATGCGGAGCGGCGGGCAACCCCAGGCGATGCAGAGCGGCGGGCAACCCCAGGCGATGCAGAGCGGCGGGCAACCCCAGGCGATGCAGAGCGGCGGGCAACCCCAGGCGATGCAGAGCGGCGGGCAACCCCAGGCGATGCAGAGCGGCGGGCAACCCCAGGCGATGCAGAGCGGCGGGCAACCCCAGGCGATGCAGAGCGGCGGGCAACCCCAGGCGATGCAGAGCGGCGGGCAACCCCAGGCGATGCAGAGGCATCCTTGGGCGAAGCGAGGCTGGCATCCTTGGGCGAAGCGAGGCTGGCATCCTTGGGCGAAGCGAGGCTGGCATCCTTGGGCGAAGCGAGGCTGGCATCCTTGGGCGAAGCGAGGCTGGCATCCTTGGGCGAAGCGAGGCTGGCATCCTTGGGCGAAGCGAGGCTGGCATCCTTGGGCGAAGCGAGGCTGGCATCCTTGGGCGAAGCGAGGCTGGCAGTCAGGACAAGCTGGGGTGCGGGTGTTGGCCCTCTTTTCGGCCACTGCAGCCGGGAGGTTCTTCCCCGTGCTTCCCTCAGCAGCCTATGCAAGGGCTGCTGAGGACCGCCAGCATCTAGTCCTGGCCCTTGTGGTGCAGGGAGAGGCAGCTCCTGCTCCTCTCCCCCTGATGGAGGTGGAGGCAGAGGAAGCTCCAGCTCCTCTCCTCGTGATGGTGGGGGAAGTGATACCAGCAGGCATTCACCCTCTGCTGGTGGGGGAAGTGATACCAGCAGGCATTCACCCTCTGCTGGTGGGGGAAGTGATACCAGCAGGCATTCACCCTCTGCTGGTGGACAGGGACCCAGCAGGCATTCACCCTCTGCTGGTGGACAGGGACCCAGCAGGCATTCACCCTCTGCTGGTGGGGGAAGTGATACCAGCAGGCATTCACCCTCTGCTGGTGGGGGAAGTGATACCAGCAGGCATTCACCCTCTGCTGGTGGACAGGGACCCAGCAGGCATTCACCCTCTGCTGGTGGACAGGGACCCAGCAGGCATTCACCCTCTGCTGGTGGCGGAGGCAGAGGCAGCTCCTGCTGCTCTGCTCCTGCCGGTGGAGGTGGCGGAGGCAGAGGCAGCTCCTGCTGCTCTGCCCCTGCCGGTGGAGGTGGCGGAGGCAGAGGCAGCTCCTGCTGCTCTGCCCCTGCCGGTGGAGGTGGCGGAGGCAGAGGCAGCTCCTGCTGCTCTGCCCCTGCCGGTGGAGGTGGCGGAGGCAGAGGCAGCTCCTGCTGCTCTCCCCCTGCCGGTGGAGGTGGCGGAGGCAGAGGCAGCTCCTGCTGCTCTCCCCCTGCCGGTGGAGGTGGCGGAGGCAGAGGCAGCTCCTGCTGCTCTGCCCCTGCCGGTGGAGGTGGCGGAGGCAGAGGCAGCTCCTGCTGCTCTGCTCCTGCCGGTGGAGGTGGCGGAGGCAGAGGCAGCTCCTGCTGCTCTGCTCCTGCCCGTGGAGGTAGGAGCGGCGTGTAGTCTCCTGGTGGTGGAGGTGGGAGCGGTGTGTAGTCTCCCCTTGATACAGGGGACTGGTGCGGCTCTCCCTCACTTGCAGGGGACTGGTGCGGCTCTTCCTCCCTTGCAGGAGACTGGTGCGGCTGTGGAGACAGCGGTGGGACCTCTGCCTTCCTCTTCCCTTTTCCCCTTCTCTGCCACCTCCTCACCTTCCTCTCCTGCGGCAGTTCCTCCTCTCCTTCCTGGTAGGGGCAGCGCACCACCGGGTGCCCAAACTCCCCACAGGCAAGGCACCAGCCCTGGTCCTCCAGACCACCGAGGAACTCCTCCAGGTCCTGGCAGCCATCTCTCCAGTCCCAGCCTTCCATGTTTTATTTTTTTTTTTGTTGTTGCTGTGGTTTTTTTTTTTTTTTTTTTGTTGACAAAACACCTCTCCTGGTCTGACGCTTGGAGGCGCTGTTATCCCACGCAGGACACCACGTGTCACAGAGACGGCCGAAGTGGGCGGCGTCAGAACCAGGAAAGTAATGCAATACACAAAACACAGGACGGATGAAATGAAATGATGAAGACGCCTGTTGGCGCCGGTTTATTACAAAATAAAAGGTTTAAACAAACACGAAAAACACAGGACACGGCACTCTACGCCAAAATAAATAGACAAACAAAAACAGACTACTACTACTAATTTCCTCCGTCTCCAATCCCGTTCTCCGCTCACCGAACACCCAACCGCCAGTATGTGACAACGTGCATCTATATATACTATTGTGCTGGGATTCAATTACCAATTAATTATTCACTTGAATCCCAGCACGTGAATTAATAAAGTGCAATTCCCTGTGCTCACATATTATTACTTTTTACTTGCACGTGAAGTGCTGTGCAATCCTCGTGCCTAAATACACATATACATTTTTAAACACTCGTGTTACACAGACCCGTTTATATCCCGTGTACCAATGACTATACACCAACATTTAAACACACCACACACAACACATAACAGATAATATACACAGGGGAGGGCACTTTGTCACAATGCCTATCTACATGTTTTGCAAGAGCAGTTGTTGCAGACTCTAAAGTGTTTTGATTACTTCCTGATTTCTAGACAGCCACACAGAAGCATGATAAAAGCACAGCAACTTTACAAAATATATAATTAAAAGAATTGAGATAAGTCAGCAATACAGCAGGTTTACATGGACGATATTTTGATAATTAAAAAAAAAAACAATGAAGTTTATATTCTGTTGTCTTTTTGACTTTTTATATAAAATTAATTATAAACAAACTGCCACTGAATTATATACAGGATTTAGTTTATTGATTAAAAAAATAAATAAATAAAAAAGATTATGGTGGCAGCTGTATTATCTCCTAATTACACAAACCTGGGAAGTATTATCCATAGCTCCACTGCCATTACTAACTGCTTTATTTGGCAATAGAGTTAGAAACTAAAATATCAAGAGTAATCTCTAATGTGGGAGTCAGTTTGGTTTTCAGGTCATTACTGGTTGACACATCAATGTGATTTTAGAATCCGAAGTGGAATAGTGAGGCAGTGTAGCCTAATGGTTGCATAAAGTATTAGAAAACTGAATAGTTTTGGATCTGTCCTCAGCCTCAGACACTAAATGTTTCTGAAAAAATGTCAGTTTTTAACTTTATAAAAAGGTGCCAGTGCCTATCATATCAGTAGTCTCAAAACATGGGCATTATGTTTAAAGTTTGAATAATACAGTCATGATGTGCCCAATTCCATAACATTCATATTTGTATTGATCTGCATACAATCTGACAGGAAAAAAAATGACTAGGCTTCCTGCGATAATAATGGGAATGTCAGAAGTGTCAATGTGGTGGCATGCAGAGCTGGAAACAAACAGCATTGTTTGGTCTTTGTGTATAAATAGTATTAATGCAATCTTTCAAAAGGTAATTAGTGATTTTGTACAGCTAAAAAAATCATCACATGATGGAAATGCCATATCAGTTTGTTCACAATTCAAGTTTGTAGTGGCAACAATTTTGATATGAAATGAATATTGTGTTATGCTGCTGTAGTGAAGTCTTATAATTAAGAAGTTTATGTCATAATTTAAAAATAAAAGTAATGTACTAACATTGGGTATAGTTGACTGACTTCTAGTGCAACATATACATTAATCTGGTTGGGCGATATTTTTTAAATTCTAGAATAGAGATTTATCTTTCCATTGGTAAATGTATCCAGTTAATTAATTTACATAAAACAAGCTAGACTACTGAACTCAAACTACTTAATGTGTAAAACAGTATCACTGTATTGTTCATCAAACATAGGTTTAGAAAGAAAAAGAAACATTAACAGTACAGTACCCTGAAGTTGAAGTTGAGATGTTGAAAAAAGGCAGACCGTCCTCAACTTTTCAAACAACTGAAGGTTATCTGCCAATGGGAATGTACTGTCAATCATCTCCCCTACTTCCTCCCTGTTTCTTTCCAGAATAATTAGCTTCTCCAGAATTGTTTGCATGTGTAAACTGTTTTGACTTTATGTCTGGCAGATTAATTGATCCAGCATGATTCATTATCATATAACCCTTGTTGTATAAACCAGATTACTTATTGTTAAACAACTTTCACCCATCTATAAACATTTTTTAAAAAATGTATATAAAATCTGTCTGTTCAATATTTATAAATATTAGAAATATATACAGTAGACATTCCAACTCTACTTTCTGTGCCTTAGTGATCACAGGTTGGTGGTAAAGAATGACTGAGATATTTCTATGAAAATTAAACTACTATTTTGTTAGAGGACAAATACATAATTGAGCTGTTACAAAAAAAAACATACTGTTATATATAAAATACCATATTTTTATCCATGTACTTTATGATTTAATGTAAGTATATAAGAAAAAGGGTGTTTAAAAAAAAATTTCAACAATTACTTTAAACAGTAAACACCAGGGAACATTAAATGCATAAAGGCTGTGTTAAATGGATTACAATCTGCAGAAACAGCTGCCTTGTAGCTATTAAAACTGAACTAGATTAAACGCATAGCAGTGGGAAGTGCTATTATGCAACTATTTCTTTGACAACAGTACCATCTGCTGCCTAAAATGTTTATAATGTTTTTATATACGACTATATTGAATTTCAAATTTTAACACAGATTGAAAGCAGATATTTCTGACTTGATATAAAGCTTATTATGTTTTATGAATTATGGTACATGCTGTTGTTTGCTAAAGTAGACCAAAGGGGAAAACAAGCAATGAATTTAGAGTGGCATCAGATATAGACAGCGATGCTGTTAACACATCTTGATGACATACCTTGACATTTTCACAAAAATGTAAACAAGAAATGCGAAGATTATGAACAACCACTTTATGATCACTGACCTGGGTAGAAGTACAGTTTGAGACAGAGCACACAACTTTTAATAGATTATACAGGGTTATCTGAATCATGTATTACATGGGTGAAAAAAAAATTTAAAAAAATTGTGCCAAACGCCAGTTTCAACCTTGTGGCTGGCTTCTTCAAAACTGAGATGAAGCTGTCTGAAAAACATTAAAGTGAAATACAGTACCTAATAGCTAACCAGGGTACACTACTTGTTTATCTCCTTCTTAACCCTCGTAGATGCAGAGGAGCAAGCGTTATTGTGCTAAACAGGTCACTTACTGCCTGACCTCTGTGAGAAGTTGAAAGTATTGCTATGCTGAAAGTTGAATTGGAGTGTTGCTATCAAATCAAAGGTGCCAATAATGGGAAAAAATAGGTATTTCTTCTACTGTCAGCTTTCAGACCGTCACTGCAGACACAAGAGGTATCAGACAGTCAAGTATGACAAAATACCAGAGCACCGGCAAGTAGAACTAGTAATTATGGTAACGGACAGCAATATTGCAAAATAACTTCTGTTTTCATTTTTATATATAAGTTATTGAGCATATGTGTTAGATATGTATTAAAATGTGTTTTCTACAGTTTTCATTTTTAAACTTTACACCTCAATGTATAATATAATATCCTATTACTAGATAATATTCTCATCCTTTCTAAGTCAGTTCTTTAGAAATGGAAGTGTTTTCCTGACAGGTGATTCAACAGTGTTGCTTCACAAACAACACGACAAAAAGGTGTTAATGTTATGTATCTCAGTCGTTATACTTACACTTTAACTTTGCTGTTACTGAACACAGACTCTAGGTTTTAATTGATTAACACATGAGTCATTGAAGTTTGCTTTAATTATAATTGTGATAAATAATTAATCAAATCTGCTTAAAGCCAATAGAACTAAGAACTAAATTCTTGGAATGTAATTTCTAAGTAAATAAATGTAACTACCATGAGTAATCACATGGGACTACTTATTGGTAAAAGTGATGATTTTCTATTTTTTTGCAGCGTTGTTTTCTATTTGAGGCAAGGATGCATCTACAGCATTGAAGCAGAAGGCTTTGACAATTGTTTTGACGGTGCATAAATGTGACACAGTGACAGTCCCGAGCAACAAAGAACAAGCAGGCAGAGACACACAGGGAAATGAGTGCTGGGAAGAGGGATAGAGGAGTGCATTTTACAGATGGCAAGCTGCATCTTTTCATTGGTGTACAGACATAAGAAGCAGTTCTGGGACTGGGTCCTGTCCACAAAATCTGCTCAGAAATAGTCGGTACTTGGCACAAGTAGAAAAAACAATTAGTGTCACCTAGGGAGCCCTATGCTGTTGGAAGAGATAATGCCAGAACAGTGCTATACTCTTACAAAGAACTTTACTTTGTATTCTGCAAAATTATATACACATCACTTCTGATGATCACACAAATTACAAAGTTTTCTTTCTCATAAAGAGTTTAAATTCACAATCCTACACCTGCACTGTTCTAGTATATACCATATATCCTGAACAGCATCCTCCTTCCAAATTATAAGACAAGAGATCAGATTCTCCTGTTTTAAATCCTGCAAAACAAACATACAAACACACATTTACTATTAGCTAACCAGTATTTAATGTTAGCAAACCTAAATCTTAGGTATTGTCACTATGATTAAAAAATATATCCTTAATGAAACTGGATGATTGAAAGTAAAATTATGTTTCAGTAAAATTGCAGCGAATATGATCTGTGGAAAGAAATCTAGTGCAAAGAATAACAAATCAGATCTGTAACTCACATGTATACACCGCACTTAAATAATGTACAAAACTCCATATATACAGTATGTCAAACAACAGAAGTTACCAGGGATAGGGAATAGCAATGTTAAACCATATAACCCTTTAATTCTTTTGATGAATCTTACTGCTTAGATACTGCTGTCACTAATACAGGTTACGACATATAGTAAAACTGAGTGGTTGCAATAATTATGCCTTTTCTTCCGTTTATATAAGAAGTTACCAGGGATTACGGAATAGCCATGTTAAACCATATAACCCTTTAATTCTTTTTTTAACATACTGTTTAGTTACTGCTGTCACTAACACAGGTTACAGCAGATAGTAAAACTGAGTGGTTGCAATAATTCTGCCTTTCCTTATAAAGGTTTACCACAGTATTTCTGCACACACATTTGTACTTTTACCATGCTTTTGCCATGGTTATACAATGTATTTACAATAGTTTAACCTAGTTTGAATTGTTTTTTTTTTTTGTTTTGTTTTTGTTTTAATATGCTTTACCATACTTAACTGATTTCCAATGCTTACCTATGCTTTACCATAATTTTACTTTGCTATACTTTACTATGGGAAACTTTTATAGAGGATAGAAAAGATAAACCAAACTGATTGGGTTGCTATCAATGTTCCTCATACTGGCCCATTGTACTTAAAACAATGGGCATTTTTCAATGTAATAAGAGCAATGGAATGGACTAATATAACTGTAAATGAAAGATTGGGCACACTCTTTGACAGCCTGAAGATTTGGGGCGGAAACTAATCCCTTCTAACAATTCCTGATTCTATCCATTACTTTGGAAAGAAACTCGTCTGTTCTATGACTTCATTTAATTCCTTCTGTTGCTGTATTCCCTTTACGTGTTACCCATATGACTGCTCTCTGATCTCCACCTTTATCTTCTCTTCTTAACTTTGATTCTGCTCATTTATCTCCCTAATCCCTGCAGCTATTTCCTCTCTCTGTTGGATCTTGCCTTTAAACTCTTTCCAACTTAATCCTAAAACCTTTTTTCCAGATATCCTTTTTCCTAAACTGGCAATAATTCTGACACGTGAATCAGAACATCCCAGCTGAAAAAAGCGCCTTACCTTTGTAACAAGGAAAAGAATCTAAACTCCTAAACTCAGTTATGTACCATATGACAAACTGTGGTCACTGCTGTGCTACAATACATTCTATAGTCACATACATATCTACTATATATACACAATAGACTAAGTTTGTTTAAACATGTGGTTTTCTGTAAAATATCCACACCCTTTTCCTTGTGTCTACTGTATCACTATTCCAACATAACCCGGTTCATTTGGTATTACACTCTGCTGAGAGGCATGACAAATAGACCCTTGTGAAACCTTTTTACCGTACACATTACTGTCTCAAACGTGGACATCACCAGAAGTGAGTTACTGAAATGATATACAACATTCTCTCAAAAGTAATTATCCATTAGGAAAGCTGTGTGACACCAACAGTAACTTTATTAAAGTCACAGTAACACTGTGTGGCGGGAGTGCACAATACTTCCTGTTGCAGTTCGCCCTCCCAACCACTCTGGTGGCTCTCCAGCACCGCCAGTGGTTGGGAGGGCGAACTACAACAGGAACTCCTTGCACTCCTGTCACACACTGAAATAAAACTTTTTATTGTACTGTAATTTAAATTTTTACCAATTTAAAAGTACTGTGCATTTTACTGAAAATATGCTTGCAAGCAAACTTTTAAAAAGTTTTTTCAGAACGGTTGACAAAGTGTTTGCGAGAATGTTGAAATCTGCAGCAAAATCTTTCTTTTTCTTGTATGGTGGTGCATTATCCACCACTTTCAACACCTCCATTTTTGTCTGCAAGAATAATGCACGTTTTTTAGGCTGGTCGCTTTTTAGTAGTCCCAAAACAGCACTAAAATACAGTTAATACATTTCTCAATATCCTTTACACTCAGCTATTCAAACTATGGCAATTTGTTTTATTCAACAAATTACTCCAAAATAATTTGCATAATCAAGTTAAGTGAACTTAGTAATGTATAATAAGCGACTGCTAAAGTTGGCCAGGAAATAATATCAGGAAGTACATTTTATCGAAGTTCATCATAATGAGAATTTACTGTAGTTTATAAATTTAAAAAAATGGTATAACAAAAATAAATCCCAATCTAATTTTCTACAGTAACATTTTTAAAGTACAATTTTAACCCAAGATCAGATATTTGCTGAACAGTTTTAGACGGCCTTTATATTAGTTTATAAATAGGGTACTTTATAGTTTAACTGTTAGTGAAAAAAAAAAAACTGCAATTGTTGTGTTTGTTGTTAACACAGGTAATTATCAAAAAAAAGTGTGACCATATATATATATATATATATATAAAATTTATTGCCTGTAATTACTGTTGGAAGTCGGCTTTACACTTCCCCGGAATCAGAAACTCCGCTTCTGATGAATGAGCTAACACTACGCAACTGTGCCACGTTTTATTTCTTATTTCTTTTTTTAACAGCTACATGGGTTGCGATTGTAGTCTGCATTTCTAACCTTACAGAGCTTGTTGTTTTAAGTTTTTTCCTCTGCTATTTGCGGCTTTTAAAAAAAAAAAAAAGGAGACTAGCGATTCCTCCACCGGGACCCAGCTCTGCTGTAGCCCGCTGTTGAGTCGACGAGCTTGTCTCAGCCTGCCTTCTTGGCACACTGAAAAAAATAAAGCCCTTTTCCAAAGTACTGTCTATAGCCCATACTCCACCCTGCTGCAAGCTACACGCTGCACGGTCCTGCGATGACACGTAGTTCCGACTCCCCTCCTCTGTAAGCTATGTGCTGCACTGGTTGGGTGACTGCGCTTGGTCCAGACTAGACGCCCCTGCCCAATACCCATGTTGCTTGGTGCCCTCTGTGTCCCAGAGCCTCGGTGCCTTAGTGCTTCTGCTCCCTCGGTGCTTCGCCCCAGCACGTCAAGAGATATCAAGATTCCACCCTTGCACGTCCTGTGGGAGGATGCTCCCTCCACAAGACAAACACCTACCTTGTGCACGGTGCCTGGGCATGCAGCACGCCTCCTCCGCCTTTAGGAATGAGACATTCTGGAGTTCACGAGCGAGGAGGAACAAGATGCTATTTCAATCACAGCATCCTGGGATGGTGAGAGAGGTCCAAGAACTGACGCAGGAGACAGGCCCCAGCTCAGAGGTCACCTCAGAGGCTGATGTTAACCCTCCCTCAAGCTCAGTTCGGGCCCTTATGAAGTGAGCCTCCAAATTCCTCCAGGTTACCTGTATGGCAGTGTCTGAACAATGCCGCTCCATTTTCTGTACGACGCAGGCCACCCCTTCGAATTGAAAAGGAACTTTAGGTTACTTACCATAACCCTGGTTCACTGAAAGAGAAGATGACCACCAAACATTGCGAGGTCGCATCACTCGCATTTGCGGGTTAGATGATAAACAGGAAGTGAACTCCGTGGAGTGACTATTTGTTCCCTCGGAAGGCAGGACCAAGCACATCACCGAGCATATCGGCAGCTCTGATATAAAAATACACAGTAAATACCTGAGCTGTGGCAGGAATATCCCAAAAGTATTGGTCGGTGGTTGTCTTCTCTTTCAAGGAACCAGGGTTACATTTGTATTGTACTGCAGTACAATTCCAGTATTGTAGTATCTCACAGCTCTTGCCTGTCTGTTTTGCATCATTTAAGAAAACCATTAACTTGACCTTGACCTCAACAAGATCAACAGTCAGTCATTAATTATTTAAAAAAAACAAAAACAAATGTAAATTGTTCTTTGAACCATGCCAAAATGTTAGGCAGCTGTTTCTCTGATATTCCATTTTGCTAATAAAGTTTTTTTTTTTTTTTTTTTTTTTTTTAATATCCAGTCTAAATAATTACACAAGTTTGCATAATGCTGCATACTGTACACACAACAAGTTTGCATAATGCTGCATACTGTACACACAACAAGTTTGCATAATGCTGCATACTGTATTCCATTGATTTATTCTAGTTAATTACGCCGCATGTTAGAGCACAGTGTGACAAATTATAAAATATTGAAATATTCATTCGCCAGATTGTTATTTTTGTTTAAAAAAAAAAATCTAATAAAAATGCAATGTTTATACAGAACGGCAGATGGCAGTAAAGCTATACTCAGAAACTCAGTAATTCAGCAACAAGCGACCACACCGTTATTTTTTTTGTTATATAAGATACAGTTTTCAAATTTGGTAGTTTTTGGAGGTGTGCACTTTGTGTTACGTATTGTCATAATTACTCCGCTTTTTTTCAGCCAACAACTGCGAGCAGCAGCAGCCTGTAGCGTATTTCTGTCCAGATATTCAAATGGCATCAGGTAAGGAATGGCATGTTATGAAATCACATTAAATTAATGTGGTATTTTAGCGCTTTACAACGTAAATTATTATGGTTATATACTGTATATCACATACAAAATAATAATAATAATAATTTTCCGCCGACTAGGTCTGTGTCTAAGTTTTACATTATTATTATTATTATTATTATTATTATTATATTATTATTATTATTATTATTATTATTATTATTTGTATTACGGGTTCTCCATATAGCTGTTATTTCCTGTCGAAATAAAAGTGACTTAAAACAAACGTGTTACCATAGCAGTATTTCTGGCTGCTGTCACATGAGAACATCCTCCAGTACTTTGTGACTAGAGTCGTTTTCGCGGTTTCTTTAGCTAGCATATGTATCCAAATAAAGCCAGATAGTCCCAGCTGCCCTCGATGCTGTTTTTGATGTAGGATTATGGATAAGTTAAAAAAAAAAAAAAAAGATTTTAATGAAAGGTCAAACCTACTTTTATTATTTGTGTTTCATTGAGCAGAAGGTATTCAAATCTTTCAACCAATCATGATAAAAGTTATTAAAATGAAATGGGAGAAAAAGACCATTTCTTCAAGCTGCAGTCCACAATGCTTGTTCAGTTTTGTACTGGGGGAAAAATATGCATTTCGACAGTTTACTTTTGAGTGCTGTTGACTTTACATTGGCTTTCCAGCTTCTTTACATCCTGTTATAATCGCAGTTTTAGCTGTGAGCAAAAAGGCCTTGTGCCTTGACTTACTTATACTGCCTGCAATACCATGTTATAACAGTCATCTACATACAGGCTGATGTAAACCAAGAAAACAAACGCGTTTCTTAACAGAGCATCTCTTTCTGGACAAATCGGTTGTCTAGAGAAAGAGATGAGAAACAATGTGTCTCAGTAGCACTGATCCTTTTCAGTTGTAGATGGGAGTCAAAAACATAATTAAATTTAATTGTCAATTATAATTTAAAAAAATAGTAATAATCAAGACTCTACAAATATTACGATATTTGATTATTGTTCCAACCCTAATTAAACGTAGAAGTCCCATGCATTAAAACTCATCAGGCAGTAATGTTGAGTATTGCACAGAGTGATAAAGGGCTCTACAGTATATACTATAGATATTCTTGGTTGCGCAACCAACATTTTAGGGCTCAGTTGTCAAAAGCAAACTGCTGTGTTGGGAAACTAGAGAAGACATTAGTTTAGCAACATATTCTGTCCGCCAAAGCAGTTTTCACATAGATACAAGGGCATCCAAATAGTACTTCTGCTGGCCAATATTACTGAAAGTATTCTGCCGTTTCAGTAATATTCCCTGCTGTACAAACAAATGATGGTCAATAATGTAATCTTTTGTTCTGTAAATATTAGATTTGCATTTTTGGTTCAAAGGAAACCATTCAGCATTTTGAAATTGAGTTTTGTTATTTTCCTGCATGATTTCATATTTGTTTTCTACAAATCCCAAGTTTCTACAAATGGCTGCAGTGCAACAAAGTTTTCAAGCATGATTTAATATACGAGGGACCATCTATTGTGTGTGTGTGTGAAGTATTTTAAAATGCCAAGAGTTAGACAACAAAAAACACATCACAAGCTCTGACTGTAGAAACAAGTTGAAGAAAGTCTGATTTAACTTAATATAAATGGCCCTTCAATTGACAACCTGCCAGTTCAAAAGATGTAGAAAAATAGCATGTCTTGACAGACAAGGTTGCTCAAGTGAAACAAGTGCTTTGCATGTTAAGGCAAATAGGGAAATCGCACGTTCATAATGGAAGAAACATAAACAATATTTTGTAAGGTATTATTTACAAAAGGGCACTAAACATTATGGTGCACCATAATTGCAATTAGTGTGCATGTTCATGATTTTCGTATTTACTGTTGCCATTGAAGTTATTATCGCACGAAATAGTGGCCATATTCTGGCGCACACTTATTGTGCCACACTATGGATATGTGATTGGTATTTGTAATGCATAATAATGTATTTAAATGAGGCACCCCGCTCTGAATAATGAGATGCTCTTTATTCACCCCGTATTTACTAAGGGGTGATAATTGTAATTGCACCTTTCAGTTAGTTTGGAAACCAGACTTTATCCACTGAAAGGCATTCTGTTTAACCAACTGTTCTTGGCTGAAATCTATCTAACATCATGGAGGTTATATTAAGCATAAATAAACGTGAATTAATGTTATAATTTCTTAGATTTTATTTTTATAGTTCATTACACTGATACAAATAATAGAGTGGTTAAATAAAACACTGGACCAAACAAGCTATTATAATTTAAAACAACCTCTTCCACTAGAATTTGTATCTCCTTTGTGTGCAGTTTTAGTTTGCGTTGCCTGTCTGTCCCCTGTGGAAGGCTGCGTCTGTTTATCGCTCATTTTCGGTCAATGTAAGCCACCTCCACCTTTCACAGTAAGCTACTGACCAAAAGATACGCCTGGACTGCTGGGGCTTTTTATATCATGGTGGTCATGGGTAAGTCTTGGATATTATCGTGCACATTAAATTATCACTCACAATACATATAGTGTGCACGCTATGGTATTTAAATTAGCCAGATGCTCATTAATTAATGCGTTCCCTGTTAGTAAATGGGCAGGTAAATTTAGATTTATGGTGCCCGTTGGGCTGACCACTTAATGTGCACATTACAGCTACATTTAGGGCCCTTTCGTAAATGAGCCCTAGTGACTGATAAAACTAACCAGAAAATTATTTCAATGGCAAAGCTAACATTGAACCAGCAGAGGGTGCCAATGGATAATACATAGATAATACATAATGCATAGATCTCAAGGTCACTACTTCTTTTTGCTTATGCAATTTTTATGGGCAAATATTCCAACTTCTTCGAAACGAAGGCAATGCCCTTTTCTGTAGAAGCAGTTAATGTAATGTACAAAGGGAAAGACTCCATATATATATATATATATATATATATATATATATATATATATATATATATATATATATATATATGCTCTCAAAAGTATTCACCTCCTTGGACTTTTCCACATTTAATTGTGTTACAACATGGAATCAAAATGGATTTCATTATTTTCTGTTTTATATTTGTAATTAATTTAGAACAATCTGTAGATTTTTTTTTTTCACCTTGACATTATGGACAACAAAAACAGTCTTCACAAAAGGAAAATAGCAAAGAGGGATGATTTGCTGCTTTATAGGACTTTTAGCTGGATTTCTAACTGATGACCATATCCTTCAATTTTGCAGCATACACTTGAACATCCTGAAAACCGGATGATGGTGGCTTGTGAACAAGCTCAGCTGATGGCCAACCTTGCCAAACTCATTAAAGCAAAGTTGGTAGGTACAAGCGTGGTTGTGACTGATCTGTGTCAGGGTACATTATTGACAACACAGGAGTATACCGGCTTTCTAATTTGCCTAGGTCTAAATTATAAAATAGTTACATAGAGATATAGTGTGAAAACAAATCTTAATTTGGTACTGACTGGTAATACTGACTTGCACATTATACTTTGTTAGAAATGCTTAAGATAAAATGTGCCTCATTTTCACAGAGGGTACCGCCCCATAGTTTAGAGCACTTGGCAAAACATGTTTGTTTTTTGTAACTGCTTTGTCTTTTCAGGGGTATGTACAGGGTACAGTGCTTTAAACCTGGCTCTTGCATTGCTGGCTGATGGCAAGGTTGTTGCTTGTGATGTCAGTGAAGAGTTTACCAGTAAAGGACTTTACCACATAAAGGGGCTGATGTAAGGATACGTGCAAAGCGATTTGCGGCTGCAAAATACCCGTATTGCAGCCAAAATCAGAGTTTTGCACATGCAAGCCAAGTTTAGCAGTCGTAAAGCGGGACTTTAAAAAAGCCACTAAAAATGTGGCGTATGTAAAGAATGTTTTTCCCCTGCCGTTCTGCACCTGCCATCAAATTGGCACTTTGCCATCATTAATCCATTTAAATTATATTGAAATGTATTCAAATGAAGAAAAGAGCATGGAATTGGGCTGGGATCTGGAATACTAAGCAGACGCACACATTGTAATGAGATGTAAGGATTTGGCCTTGCACTTGGGCAATTTGCTGACTCTCCAAAAACTTTGCACCCCCTCTGACAAGGTGCAAACCATTGTAGGAGCAAGTAACGAAGAGCTGCATAAAAGCACACACCTGCAGAGACCTGTCATTGGCCTCAGGATGTCTGCTATAGTATACTTCCTGAGCTTCAATTTATAGCTTCAATTTCTAATTATGTAAGAAATTTCCAATTTGTATCTGATTAACTATGTAGATTCTTTTATTTATACAGTAAATCAACATATGCACTTATTATTAAACAACTGACAACAAATAAACACAATTAAGGTTCTCAATGCAAATCTGTACCATCTTATAGTGATACAAGCTATGTGATAGCTGTGCTTGTGAAGGGAGTAATTGTACAGCGAATCTTACTTGTATGAAGTTTATATAATAAAGAATAATTAAAGCAATGTAGCGCAACAGGGTATATGCATTGGGACTGCCATATTCCAATCATATAAAGACTATGAGGTATTTTATAATTATGAACAACTAACACGAATACTGTAGGTTTAAAGAGAACCATGGTGATGTCCTGAGAAATCACTGCGGCTATGACATTACATAACCTATTGAAATGAATAGAAGAACGATCCTTGCCATTGTATAATATAGATCAGGGGTCTCCAGTCCTGGGCCTGGAGGGTCGGTGTCCCTTCTGGTTTTTGTTCCAACTGTACCCTAAATTAATTTATTGGACCAGTTAAATTTTTACCTACAGAGTGTGTGTGTGTGTTTTTTTTTTTGTCATTGATTGTAATTTTTTTGTCAATATATATATATATATATATATATATATATATATATATATATATATATATATATATATATATATATATACACACTAGATAATGAACAACTACCTTAAGCAAAGCTTATTTTATAGAGCCATATTTTCTTCCTACTTTTAGCTAAATGGTGGTTAAAAAGCTTGTCAAGTAGAACGTAGATGCTTCTGTAAATGCTACACACTGAGAGACAAAACCAATTACGCTCAAGATTATTCCCCTGACCTTGCAGGGAAAAATGACCCCACTCCTGTAAACTAAGCCATACAGTCTTGACTGCAAGAGAGTAAATCGTTTCACCCTGACAGATAGTATGTATATCACTGCAAACTTGTGCTGGGGCAATGTTAAAGTGAAAGGAAAACAAATGGAGAAAAACACCCTTTTTTGTGCTGATTTCAAGCAGAATTATTCCCCTTGATGTTACATAAAAATATATATTTCATAATGAAGTATATAGGTTTACTGTCTGGGGGTGGTAAAGCTGACAATTTGATCAAATAACAGTAGATACAGTTATAGATGAAATTCTTAGTTATCTGTGAACCATGGCGTGTGAGCTGCACACTAAAATCCATACAGAACTTAAGGGGCATTCAGAGCAGCTTGAGGAAGTTCCTAATTGATTAGGAATGTATACAGCAGGATTCAGTGAGGGAAATGGTCTATGTAGAAACGTCAGCCACTTTGTCACAAGTCAAAACAAGGAACACAAACCTTTTGATGTCTAACCCTCCCCTTTTAGATAGATAGCTGATGCACTGTATTGTCTTCGTCTGATTTGGCTATGGAACAGTTAAAACGTTGTTTTTGCTTTTTGTAAGTGTAAGCTGTTATCGTAGGATAAAGAGGAGTATACTTGGCCTGCTATAACTACAATAGCTTTAACATTGTCCATTTTGTCATGCCCATATTGTTTTACGACTTTCCTCTAAGTGAAGTCTCCTCTAAATGAGTTATTTTTAACTTGAGCTGTCACTTCATTTTGTGAAGCCTTTTTAGATAGCACTGCTATCTAAATTCTCCAACATTATGCCATTAAGGCTCCAGTTTGTAAATCAAATTTCAGTCACCTTGCTTGTGCTTATTGTGTTGCCTGAGCCTGCAATGCCCTTCACAGTGCTCTAAAACTCCTAGGACTAAGTGGTAATTTAAGAACTAATTTGCTGTGTCATTTGAATACAGACTGCACAAATATTCTGTTTATATATATTAATCCGAAACCTGCTGCGAGTCAAATTCGCATGCACCTGCTCTACCTGCAACAGTAAGGGTTTATTATTAATTCAGTCTCTCTATTCAGCAACAGACATTTAACAAGGGCTTTGCCTTTATTTTAGATAGAGATTTTTCTAATACCTCTAGCAGTCCCATTAAATATTTAAAGAAATACTGTGGGGTGCTGCAAAAAAAATCATGTATATATGTGTCACAAAGTGCAAATGCGTTGGCAGGCATGGTTCCCTAGAGGCCTGTGTTCAGAAGCAAGGAACCTTCACCTTTTGTGTTTCTGAATTTCTGCCTTCTTGACATTTTGTATATGATTGAAAAAATCAATAGACAATTGATGACAAAAGCAAGGTTAAAACGGTGCCCTTTCACAGCCCTGTCCTGTCTTTTTTTTTATTATTATTATTTTTATTTTATTTTTTTGAGAAATTTAATTAAAAAATTCACCACACTGAATTATTCAAGTATGAGAAGTCCCCTTCACTGTAGTTACCTGTTCTTGTAGTCTGGAGTTGAACATAAAATTGACCTGAGGATACAGCCAGCTCTACAAGTAAGTAAAAAAAAAAAACAGCTGCAAAACACAATCATGCCACAACCGTATTGCAATGAAAAAGAAATCAGAATTCTACATGTAAGGGTTTAGAATAGTATTACCACAGTATTCTGCTAATGCACGCATCCCTCTTTAAAACGTTGTATAAAAAACACCCTTACATACTGTAGACCTTTACTACAGTTTACATGCAAGGAACTTCTACATACAAACGACATCCCTGTTTTAGAAATAGCTGTTAATTCAGAATAATGCTACTAATCAATATTGTTTTTCTAATGCAAGAATAGGTGTCACACTAATAACACTATGTAACACAATTTTTGTTCCTGGGTAGTAAGTGTTATTTCCTAATTGCTTATGTATCACCAAAAAAAAAAAAAAATTGTTACATGGTGTAATATGCTCAGCAGAGTTCAAAACTTTACGAAATACACTGATACATAAAGCTGCAACAAACTTTATAGCCAATCATATAACCAAAATAAAGTGTGGAAATCATTTTTACTCAGTCAATAAATAGAGCAATATTTTATTTATTTATTTATTTAAGTAAAAACTTCTTGTTGACAATACAAGCATCACAAATCAATTGCACTGCTAGTGGTTTTAAGTGTTACTCATCTGGAGGACCAAAATTAAGAAAATTGGGAGAAGATTATTCACCATTAACTCTGACACCTATCCCAACATGTTTAAACTTGGGGGATCTCAACTGTTCATTTTTAACAGCTAGATACTAGAAGACTGCACTCTTCAACTTTATCAAGCAAGGCTTGATTCAGTTCAGACCCAGATGTTTTCTGGGCTAAGGACCAAAAACCCATTTTCCACCCATTGTGTAAAATGTATAATGCAATCTCAAATTGTTTGTGTGTTGCATGTCTTTCAACTTTTCTTTCTGGTTTTACAGGTGAGCTTGTGGCCGCTGGTGAAGCTGAAACCTTTGACTTTGCCTTTATAGATGCTGACAAAGCTAATTATGACCAATATTACAAGAAGTGTCTACTGCTACTTAGGAAAGGAGGAATTATAGCCATTGATAATGTGAGTATGGTCCTCCAAGCCACGTCTTTACACTTACCGCCTATGCAGATGTAAATCCCATTTCAAGTGTTTCCATGCCAGCTACTTCCTTTAGCGTTCATGTATCACTTCACTCCTTCTTCACTTGGGGTGCTTGTGTCTTGAGAAGCTTGTGGTAAGATTACTTGGAAGAGGCAGGGAAACAGGTGGAATAAGTTATGGGATGAAATTACTGTGATACAGTATGTCTGCGCCACAAGAATTTACATTTTTCTGAAACTTGCATTGGCTATTGCAAGACACCTACAACTAAGTAAACATTCTGTTGACATTTAAAGGAATACTTTATACTCTGAATATGTTTATTATTATGGGAGTATTCTGTTAAGGTATGCACAATATTGCTAAATAAACCTCTGGACTGGCTAGCCTGCATCTTTTTGAAAATCTCACTGGATGCAAAAAAATGTATGCAAGCCAGCTTAAGGCAGTAACTACAAAGATGCAGAGTTAGCTACCAGTTGATTTCCAACAGGCAATTTTGGGGAACATGTTTTTAATATAAACCAATGTTGGCAAGCAGTTATCACTGGGTGTATTAGCACTGTACACATGTGTTGGAGACTTAAGTACTTGAGAGTGTGTACTGTTGAATTCTTTATTCTATACAGAGCCCTTACATAAGACTACATAGAATGAATGGGGCGTCATCCTTCATATAGAATAATTATATTCTAGGCAAACCATGATGTAAACTTTGAAGATAGTCATGACAAGTTGCAATACAGGGAAGACACGTGGATGGCTGCAGTAGTTGCCCCCGTTCAACCCCTCCTGTTTTTGTCTTTCAGGTGCTTTGGGGAAGAAAAGTGCTGAACCCAGAGAAGGGCGACAACGACACCCAGTGCATTCACAAGCTGAATGAGAAAATTCATAGAGATACCAGGGTCAATATCGCATGATAACAGTAGGAGATGGGTTAACCTTGGCATTCAAGATCTAACCTATTATAGATGTTAAAAGCATGCAGGTCAGATCCATTGTTTTAAGGACCGAGAACAGTTTGGAAGTACAGTAGGGGAACACTTTAAAATAATGACTGCAACTACTTAATGCATTCTCTGTGTTTATGTGTACTAACACATTTCATAACAACATATTTCAGTGGATATCTTTGTGACCATTATTTTAAAGTGTTAATAGATATTGTATGTCTTTAGGAATTTATGACAGTTTTAATTGTTACTGCCATATACTGCCAGCGATGAAAATAATTGTCAAGTGTTGTAGTGATTTTTATACAGCAAAGATTTAACACTAGTTTATAGTTTTAATTGGTTGTTGCAACTAACAAGATGCCTTTCATACGAATTACTGTAACCTTGCCTAAAACTACCAGGAACAAGTCATTTTGTACCTTGTTACTTTTAGAATGCAAATGGAGCTTAATAAAATCAATGAAGCATTTAATGGTGTCTGGATTAGTGCATTAGACCCACTGCACATATTGCTAACAAAATCATTCCATAACTTTCACCTGTCATGTACTTCCATTTGCTGTGTATCACCCATAGATGGAGTTCTGAGAGAACTCTCTTTGCACGCAGTACTTTCAGCTAGTCTTTCACTTCCTTTGGTCATTTTACCTGGAGTGAAATTATCCTCATTCATTCAATGCCTTCGTTCCTGTAATTAACCTAATCAAATCAAACCTATATCAGGTTGAATACAGTGATACAGCTCTTTTTCTCATTTCCATTTGACTGTTTACACACTATTCATTCTAGGGATTCTTGTTTTTTCCAGTGAGTGGATATAGAAACCGGCCAATGCAACAAACTAGAATTCATTTTCTTAATGGTTGCTGGTAATATCTTTTTTTTTTTTTTTTAAATCTGTAAGGCCAATATGGACATTACCTAATAATAATATATATATATATATATTATATATATATTCTAGCCTATATATATATATATATATATATATATATATATATATATATATATATATATATAAAATCAGGCAGACTTGAATTCGTTGAATGTTTCTTTTGTACAAATATGTATTTCCATAATGTAACCCAATGTGTTAATGCTTCAAACTCAAATGCGTGATGACTACATGTCATGTAATAGACCATGTTGTCACCTATTCCACAAAGCCACAATTAATTTGGTAGACCTTTCCATGGCACCTCAAACCATGTTTTCATAAAGACCTTGTTTTTGTGTTATTGTTAATGTGCTTGTGTTACGGATATTTTTTCGAAAGGCCCGTTTTAGTTACACACATTTTATAACAGTCCACTTAAAAAAAATAGGTAAGTGGCTGGTTTCTCAGACCCTGATTAGGACTAATCTTGGACTACCCTACCCAAGGTGACATTAGATAATCCAACATTAGTGCTAATCAGGGTCTGTGAACCAGTCGAAGGTGTTGTGATTAAACGCAGCCAACATTTTAATGTACCATATAATTTCCGGTACACTGAGAAAGGCTTTCAGTTTCTGTTTTACTGAAGTAATTAAACATCCGATATATCCTCCAGGGGAAACATTGCACGCTCAACGGTTGTGATAGATCTTGCTCTGGTGGGTTTATTTGTCAGATTTGACACTATACCCCTGGAACAAATCAGATATTGAGCTGTCTTTCTTCTCAGGCTATTTGAAGGTGAGCCCTCCCCACATTCTGAAAATAGGACACAGTATGCATGTCATAGCTGTGAGTTATTAGGGTAATTGACTAGATGTGACCTGTTTCTGTTCCACTATGCATTGTTCAATTCATCATTGTGCTGCATTTTGACTATTCTGTGACATTCACACATATGATCTTTCTGAAATATGCTTCAGTCGCCTGGTTTTGCAGAATCATGTAGTTAACCCTTGTTTTTCTTTTTCATTACTTTTTGTTTTTCTTTCTAATATTGGGTAACACTTATAGTTTCTGCAGGACAGTACATTTAGGATAATCAGTTCATTACAAAATGAATGGTATTATTATTATTATTATTATTATTATTATTATTATTATTATTATTATTATTTTTAAAATAATGGTATGTTTACATAGACGAGACATAGTCATGTTACATTCGTATTTTAAAATTAGTTTATTTTATGTGCTCAAATTAATGTAATTTGTTTTACTATTCACTTTTTGATACAAAAAACAGATGGAAAAAGGTTAGCATATGGTAATGAAGCCATGTATGAATATCTCTTGAGACCTATGTTTTCATTTGATTTGGGTTTCAAGTAAAATTAGTTTACTGGTCTCAACTGAATTGCAGTCTGCTATGTGGAAATCATATTTCTAGCAGTTTTTAAAGTTATTAAATGTCTTAAACTGGGCTGCAAATAAAGTAAATGTGGCACAAAAGCATTGTGCGCCAAATGTAAATATTGCGTTAATACATTTTAATTGAATTGATTACAACTTCTTTGCATGTTTTCGTGTCTCCACTCTCTTTTTATTACATGCTCAATATTGCTAATACTTTGTTGTTGTATTTACTTAAGCAGCAGCACATGTGTACACCTTTTTCGTATATGTGTGTGTGTGTGTGTGTCATATTCACCAAGGTTACATTTTTAAATAATGTGATGCCCAGATTGCTGTTCCAAGAATAGCTTGCATGTAGCAGCAATTCCAAGGCAAAGTTACTAGAGCCTGAGCCTCTTGCCAATTGAAATACATGGTTTATGAATATTGCAACTGTCTACACTATATACACTATCCATCATTCAAAACCACACATCATTTAACATGTTGAGTATTAAAGGTTTATGTTTACCATATGTCTTGTATTGGTCCGTTACTTGTAAGTTGCAGAAACTCTAAACAGTAAATGTCCTATTTCAATATTCAGCATTGTAGATATAACATTAAAAAATGAAGTTATATATATTTTCAGATCCCCCTATTAGTAATAGTTTTCTAACCAGAAACTTAAAAGGGATATGTATGTTAGTTAAAAGAGAAAAAACTTTAATGTGATGAATGTCAGTGTGAACTGTTGTTTTTATTTATTTTTATTTTTAGCATTGAAAGTCCAGAATTAAAGTTAAAAAGCTTACAAACAGAAAGGTTTTCATCATAATATAAAAATTAGATTTTAAATCCTTGGTGATCAATTCATTAATATATGTAGTTTGTTATTATTTCCCATAGGATATATTAAAACTCCAAAGTCCAAAATATTTTCTCCCTTTGTAAAGCTTTAATATATTTTGAACTAGCAGTTGTATGTGCCTTCGCCAACATAATATTTTTGACTTCTATGTTTTAGGTTTTTATTATGTAATTGAACTAGGAAAACAGCTTTATAATAAATATTGACTACAGTGGTGCCATTAAGTGCTATGAAAAATTATCCTTTTTTTTTTGGTAATGAATGTGGTATGTGCCCTTTATTATTATTGCAGTAAAAAAACAAGAAAATACACAATATGAATGGAAATGTTTTTAGAGGACACTAACTGTTATCTGGACCATATAGGGAATGTTTGAATCAGGACATTGTGCAACAAAAGTCACAAATCATATGCCAAATGTTTATGGACACTCAAATGAACCATACATTTCCTCTTGAGGAATCTTTGCTTGAAAGTGTCCCACAGTCAGTAGCAACAACACCATGATCTCTACCCACACATGAAGCATTACATCTATGTTCAGTGTGTGAGACTGATAAATGCACATGTAAGCAAAATTATTACCAGGAATTCTGCCATTCACACCTACTGTCTGAAATATTTCACATCGGCAGCATTGGATTTTCCTCTATTGGTGTGTGAGATTGCACTACAATTTCTTTCCTCCAATCTGGATTTTTGAAGTATCTTTTCATGCATTCCAAGGTACAGAACCCTAAAGTTAGTAGATCTATATAAATTCTTGAGACCTATAAAAAAATCAAATCAAGTCTGTTCACATGTTTTACTTGGGGGTGTGTATAGAAGAGCCATACTCATAACAAGAACAAAACATCCTGCTTAGTGTTTTTATTCATACACAGTATAGCTAAGTGTAATTTAAGTAGCATGTACTGTAATTATTTAATACAACCTACAATGAATAAGTGTACCACGAAATAAAGAACTTGTGGATGGCAGTCGTTTCCATGACAACCCCAAAAGTATTCTGCTTCAGTGTTATGATACGTTAGTTTCAATATTACTTTTCAATGAGTCGACTGTCTCCCCGCAGGGACAAATTCATGAATTCAGCTGTATTGAATTGTATTAATGGATTAGATTTACATTAGCTGCAACAACTGATTTGGTTTTAACATAAATCCTTGACTGTATGCATCTAACCAAAGCGTCAGTCTTTTTTCATCAACAAAATGTGTATAAACTAGCTAAGCTTAACTTTCACGGTAAAATGAAGACACTTGCGAACATGAAACGTTTCTTTTACAATGTGTTGTTACCTGTTAAGTCTACTATTGCCCACATTCCTTTTTTTACTTGCTGAACAAAAATTTAATTGATAACTGTATAAAAGTGCGCTTCGACTTGTTTGCTACCACTTTTCATGACACGAACCTTCTCAAAAGCATTTTTATTGGATAAAATATGTTTTAATACATACTGTATACATAGTTTAATGCCCACACATTAACAAGAGAAACATAAATAATTTTGTTTGCATGAATTCACTATAAACTCAATAATGAATGTTAGTTAAATACAAAATATAATTTAAATCACTCACACATAGTGGTCCAATTTTATTGATTTAAACTAAATACTGCCTCCTTCAAACCAGCTCAAAAGCAGAGCTCTTGTTACTGTTTTTATTATGTCCAGTGAGCAAGGAGTTAATTACATGCTGTATATGATAAAGGTCTGTGGTATTTAGACGTGCTGCTGTTTATATTATACAGTAGTAGCTCTAAATAGCTTAAAAACCTCCATTAACTCTGTATTATCCATCCTGGTGTGCTCCCTGGGGTGATTTGACTCCATTAATTAGATTTATTAAAAGCAGCGCAACAATGCAAACTGCAAAATGCAAACAAAATATTCCTTGCAGTGAAAGTAAAACTAGGTACAAATAAAGGTACTGGGCACTCATACAACCAACTGGCTTATGTGAAGCACCTGCAGGGGTTAAATGAAGAAGCAATACAAGATCTAGAAAAAGATGAAGAAATTACAAGGAAGGACCACGGAGATGAATTTGAGAAGCTGGTCATTGTTACTTATGGAAAGTTCGCTTGGGTGTACTATCACATGGGTGAGCTCACCGAAGCCCAGAGCTACCTGGAGAAGCTGGAAGACATTTGCAGGAGATTATCCATCACAGCTTCCCGCTACACTGTCGTTCACCCTAAAGTGTATGGGGAAAAGGCCTTATTAAGGTTCTCCCGAAAACATAGCGAGAGAGCCAAAGAATGTTTCAGAAAAGCCCTCAAGGAAGAACCAGCTGAGAACGAGTGGGACGCTGGGTTCACCATTGCACTGTATCGCCCTGGGGTTTCTGAGTCAGGTGACCCAGCTGCACTGCAACAGCTAAGACGTGCACTAGAGCTTAACCCAGCAGACACAATGATTATGGCAATGTAAACAGGAAAAGGAAGCTCTGGAGTATATCGAGAAAGCTCAAAAGATGTTAGAAAACCCCCAGGTAATTCACTTCGTGGCAAAGTTTTACAAAGAGCTGGGATCTTTAGATATATCCTTGGAAATTTCTCACTTTGAAATAATAGCGAAGCAGAAACCATTTACACATATCCTCAGATGGATTTGGCACAAATGTATGCACAATCCAGAAACATCGAAAAGGGAGAAGAAACATTTCAGGCTTTATTTGTTATTCCTGATATGAAGCCAGAAGAGATACAAGCCCTGCATCGACATGGAAATTTCCGTTTCAATTACAACAAATCGAGTTGGATGTTATCAAACACTACAAAAAAGGTTAAAAATACAACATCCTTCTAAGGAACGTGAAATGTGGCGAAGCCTTTGTCATTCTGGAGTTTATTCATAAAATGAAAGCCATCAAGTTCTGTAAGAAGATGTTGCAATTTGACTGTCAGAATGCTCTCTCCCTCCTGATGAAGAGGCTGAATTAGTCTTTCCCTTAACTGAGCATTTTGAATTTACACTGGTGACTAAACTATGCACACATGTAAATTCTAGTGTCTAGATCACTATCTCTATACACAATTCTTCAACTTAATTTAAAAAAAACAAAAAAAACATTAGCTATAGGAGGGTGTTGTCAGTTGGGTATAAAAAGTGCTGTTCTTGTTTGTCACTACAGAGACTCACATGAACTGTTACATGTTTAATTTCTTCACAGTGGGCTTTATTCCCATATCTGAATTAAATAACATTTTTGGTCCTGTTGATTCTGTTTCATGAATATCAAACTTTATATTTTTTTAAAAATGTACTTCTCTGTTAACAAGCTCAAAATGCACCAATGCAATGTCAAGTGTAATGTGGAGAAACTACTCTTGTAAGATGAGGGAATGCTGAACTGAGAAATAATGCAATGTATCAAAACTGAAATATTATGACGTTGAAATCTGGTTCAGTTAATAAACTTTGTATTACCTTTTTGTTTATTAACAATATAAATCTTTACATAGGGAAAGGGGGAAATTAACTGAACACCGTTTAAATGACATTAGTGTATTTAAATTGCATTGTCTATTATACAAGTCTGATTAACAAATAGAGTTATTACATGGCATATAATATATGTACACCTATACACTATACAGAGTACTTTGCAATTGTTAACTATAAATAAATAATTATAAAAAATAAATAAAAAGGGCTCCTATGTGCACATTTTATTCTTATTCCTTCCTTATTGTTTGTAACTGAGGCTTGCTTACAAAAATTATCCTTATAATCTGGATCTTGCAGGGAACTGCATTTCCCTCACAAACATAATTCCTGATATTTCAAGAGTTAATGGCTTGCAATATGTACCAAATCACATTGGACAGCTGCAGAATGTCATACTGGAAGTACAGGTAAAAGACAGCAGTTATGGAAAACCCTATATAGAGTAGTCATAGAATACCTTTAAAAATATCTGCTGTAAATGTTCACTGTTGTAATTGACACATAACTTGAACTGTCCTTTCTCTGCATTATAACTGGGTCACAACTGCTAAGTCTCTGTTTTTTTTTTCTTTTTAGACATAGAGTTTCTGATAAATTATGTTACTAATAATAAAATCAGATGTCATTTATAATAAAAACCAACCTACAAATTAATGAGTCTGATTCTCAAAATATCCATTAATAAATTGCTTCATTATCACTGCAGCCAAATTACGGCATGGTGAGGTTATTTCATTATGCCATTGTGATAAATGTTTCCATTACCTCACTATGACAATCATAGTTCTCATGTCAACACTGTTTTATCTCAAAAAACCTAAACAGGCGTGCAAAACGCAATTCTTCAAAGACCATTTCAGACCAGGTCGTTGTTCAAAGCAGGCTCTAAATTAACCAACAGACCCTTAACAATGAACTTACCCTTACCCTCACAGTCCTGGAGGGCCATTGCACTGGTTTAACTGGTTAAATGCTACAATGAAATACTTCAGGGTCTGAATAGAGTTTTAATTGGTTGACTTAAACATTTAGAACAGGTTTGGAACAGAGTTACAGTACTAACAACCTGGATGGAATAAAGGCCAGGACTGGCATGAATTTCAAGGTCCAGAATTGTGCACCACTGCATTAAACTGCTTCTGAAGATAACAAAAACTAATAGACAATGACATTCTCTACAAATTTCATTTATTCTTATATCCAGAAAGCATTACTGTAGATATCATTCATGGGCATTGCTACACTTAAGTTTTTCAGACAGTCAATTCAGAGCTAGAACTCATTCAAATTTAATTACATAGCTCCATTCATTCAAATTTGCAAAGCTTGACAGCCTATTTAAGACTCATTTAAAGTTCAAATTTAACTACATAGAACCGTACATTCAAATCTAGCAAGCTTAATTGTCTGTTCAGTACATTATACAATTTCATGCATTAAGAATTTTACTTTTTAAATCGTTTTTGGAAGACTTTTTTTTTTTTCTTTAACACATACATACATTTTGCCACATTGTTTATACCCTGAACGAATAGCTTGTCACATGCATTTTTAAGTTCTATCTTTAAGTGTTTTTTTTTTCATATTACTTTTTGTTGTCAATATCTTGCATTGCATCATTTTTTTGAGGTTTTGAGTTCTTCTTGTGTTGCTTTTGTCTTGTCTACCTGACTCTCCTTTGCAGGCACTTTTGTCTCCTCTGTGTCGATTGTCTCCTCCTTGCTGAAGTTTTCACTTTCATCATGACCATTCTCTTGTGTTCTGGGTGTGACTTTTCCTTCTGTCACCTTTTTCTCTGGCTCTATCTTTTCCTCCACGTCATCTATCAAGAGTTTGTTCTCTTTTACAGAGGTTTCCTTTGGAGACAGTCTTTCCTCCTTCAATGTTTTCTCTTCTTTGGAATTACTGATCTTTTCATCTGCTTCAGTATCTGGGCTCTCTGGACATTCTTGTACTTTCTTTTTTTGTGGAATCAACTGTGTCTCCTTTAAGTCCTCTGTCTTTTCCATTTCAGAGCTGTCAGCAGGTTTCGCCTTTTCTGGAGACATCTCTTGTGGTTTTGTTTCCAAGTCAGTGTGAGTTTCTGTGCTCTCCTTCAGCACAGATTTTAATTGTCTTGCCCCCTCTGTGTCCGCTGTAGATTGATAGTCTTTCTTGGAAAGTGTTTCATCTATTCTTTCACTTCGTACTGAAATGCTGTCCTCTTTCTTTTCCTCTTTTGGAGACAGTGCTAATTCAGGCTTTTGATATTCCTCTGAATCTGCTTCTTTCTCTTCCTCTAGAACTTTGTCTGTTTTAAACTCTTCATCATCTAGGGTTGCTTTCTCTTTGGCTCTGTCAGATGTCAAAGCAACATCTACTGATTTCACTTCATTTACCATCTCCTCTTTTTGAATGTCCTTGGTTTCTACTTTGATTTCTGTTGTTGCTTTCTCTTTAGGTTTGTCAGACTTCAGAGAAACATTTTCTTCTGATTTCTCCAGGCTCACAGTCTCCTCTTTCTGAAGATCTTTGACTTCTACTTTGATGTCTGTTGATTCTTTCTCTTCATGTTTGACAGACTTCATCACATCTTCAAGCATCAATTGGCTTACTGTCTCCATTTTTGGGAGGTCTTTAACTTCCACTTTGATGTCTGTGAATACTTTCTTTTCAGTTTTTTCAGATTTTAAAGTGTCCTCTTCTGTGGACTTTAATTCTTCTGGTTTGATATCGGGGATTGTTTTCTCTTCAGGCTTGCCAGGCTTCGAAGCAACATCTTCTGATTGCAACTGGCTCATCATCTCTTTCTGAAGGTCTTTCAGTTCCACCTTAATACCTGCCTGTACTTTCTCTTCAGGTGTGTGTGGTTTTGAATCATCCTTTTCTTCAGATTTTGTCTGGGTAACATCTATAGTCTTCTCAGATTTTAAATAGACTTCTTCTGATTTTAATTTGTGAACAGTCTCCTCTTCTGGATTGTCTTCTTGTGGTGCTTCAATATCTGATGTTGCTTTCTCTTCAGTCTTCTCAGATTCTGAAGCATCCTCTTCTTCTGATTTTGATTGGCTCACCTCCTCTTTCCGAATATCATTGGATTCCACTTTGACATATGTGGTTGTTTTAGCTTCAGTTTTGTTAGGTTCTGAATACTGTTCTTCTGATTTTAATTCACACACAGTCTCCTCTTTTGGAATGTCTTCTTGTGCTGCTTCAATATCTGGGGTTCTTTTCTCTTCAATCTTCTCAGGTTTTGAAACCTTTTCTTCTTCTACTGATTTTAATTCACATACAGGATCTTCTTTTGGAATGTCTTCTTGTGCTGCTTCAATATCTGTGGTTGCTTTCTCTTCAGTTTTTTCAGGTTCTGAAGCACCCTCTTCTGATTTTGACTGGCTCACCACCTCCTCTTTCAGAATATCCTTGGAATCCACTTTGACATCTGTGGTTATTTTATCTTCAGTTTTGTCAGGTTCTTCTGATTCCGATGGACTGGCCATCTCCTTCGGTTTCATGGTATCATGTTCCTCGGTGTGTTCATGGATTACTGTCTCTGCTGTCTTTTCCTCAAGAGGGCTTTTCTCTTCTGGCTTAATTTCCTCCTTCTCTGCAGTGACATTTTTCTCTTGAGGTTTATCTTCTTTCTTTGTTATAGAACGCAACTCTTTGTGGTCTTCTGTTTTTTCTACATGTTTTTCTTTGGTTTTGTCATCTGAAGTCTGTTCTTTTTTTGGCTCTTCACTTTCATCTATTTCTGGTGTCATTTCACTGGGTAGTGATTTTGGTTCTCCGAAAGGTTCATCTTCTGTTTCTGTTTCTGCTACATCTGTAAGTTCCTTTGTGATTTCTTCCACAATAGTTTTCTTCACACCCTCAAAGGCTTGTATTTTATCAGTGCTCTCTTCTTTTACTTCTTTCTTCTCCTTGGTGTCTTCTGCATCACTCATATCATCTTGGGACGTTTCTTTCTCTTCTACCGCTTCAGATGTAACTTCAGCTTCAACTGCATCTATGTCACCTTTTTTAACTGCAGTTTCCTCCTCATACCCAGGTTTAGCTGAGGTCTCTTCTTGTTCATCTTCTTTGTGTTTCTCTGCTTCTACAGTGTCCACTTCCTGTGCATCCTCTTGAGCCTCTCTAATGTCAGTTGTTGTTTCCACCTTATCCTCTGGACTCTCCTTTTCCATCCTTTCTTCTTCACTCATTATTTCCTCTGTATAGGTGTTGTCAATCTCCACTTCTTTGGTTGTTTCTGTGATGATCTCCTCAACAAACTTGTATTGTGGCTCCACCTTCTTAGTGGCAGTTTTCTCCCTAGTGAAACTTGGCAGAGTGTAGATAGAGGATTGTCTGTACTCATGTGGTGCTGGAACATGGCCTGCAGCAACTGAAGTCAATCTTGTTTCCTCACCTTCCAAAAGTTTCCTGAGAAAAGAAATGGAATTGCTAAGGTGTGGACATAAGTTTTTTATATTTAAAAATGATGTCCTCACTGTATAACATACTGCATTAGATATCAATGGTCAATATAGTAAAATATATATTGACTTAAGACTTAAGATTTTTGGAACTGATAAATATGGGCAAAAGTTAAAGATACTATTGAAAGAAAAAATAACAACTGTTTGTAGAAAGAGTATGCATTAAGTACCTTGAGATAAGCTTATCAAAGAGTTGGATAGTTAGGTGCCTGCAGCAGTAGATATGAAATCATGATTATAGAATAAGTTACATGCCATCAGTTGTTTGTTATCACACAATTGCCCAAGACAGAAAAACAGTAAATCAAACTAGTAACTGTCACCGTATACCTATAGCATAAGCTTACTTATACCAAAAACCACTAATTTCAAAGTAAGGGTTTTGAATGACAGGAGCTGTACCTGGCAAATTAAAGTGACAGTCGGTGCAGGTCTTGATGATTGGCAGCCATTTAAATGAATGAGAGCATTCTAGCATTGCTTCAGTCAATGATGTCAGAACAGGGTGAAAGTGACAGTGACAGTAAAACTGCAGTACTAACAGAGTACTGAGATGACTGACAGCGACCCCTGGCCATTCAGAGCAGAACATAAACTGGACAGACAGTAAGTATAAAAACTCCACAAACTAGAGACGATTTCTAAATGATTACTGATTAGAAAATAAAAAAATAGTGAGGGGTTTTACCAGTGTTTTTCCTATATAAATTTTGTTTAACAAGCTTTAGCGATTAATATCAGAAAGTAGCAAGCCTATTGATAACTATTTAAAAAGGGGATTGATAATAAATGCATAAGCAGAGACAACCAAAATAAAGGAATCAGTAATTCTACAAAGAAAAACATTGTAGATCATATAACCAATATAAAAGTACCTGTAGGAAGCAATCTCTACGTCTAGGGCCAGTTTGACATTCAGAAGATCCTGGTACCCCCTCAAATGACCAGCCATATCATACTGTGTGTGTTTAAGCTCATGCTCCAGCTGTTGGATAGCATTCTGCAAACATATAAGCATTTGATCAGGTGTCCACAACGTGCAAATGTGATCTCAATAAAAATAAAAAAATAAAATAAATAAAAAGTCCAAAGGCGTAATAGTTAAAACAACCTAACTATAAAAAAAATGCTACTACAGAAGAAATGCATTCTTTGCTGTATTAGTTGGTAAACGTGGTAAATAATGATCTACAAGGAAACAGCAATAGATATTGACAGCGGCACACACACTACACATGCCTTTAGCATATCATAAATTCCACATCAACAACAGAAGTTAGATAAATAGAATATGTGTACTATTGTTTTTAAGAGTTAAACAAACGAGACAATAATACATAGAAATACAAAACAATAACAAGTGATCTACATGCATATAAACAAGATATTACCTGGTAATGACTGATTTCCGCATCGTGCCTCTCTTCAAGCGCACCGATTTGCTTCTCTAAAGATTCTCTCGTGCTTTTAACTGTTTCCAGCTCTATGGTTTTTGACTGCAGTTGGCGTCTGTGCTCATGGATGTGTTTTCTTCTGACTTGGAGAGCTTCATTATTCACTTCAGCAGCTTTTGTCAGCTTAGCTACCCTGGTCCTGAAACATTCCTCTGCTTGTTGCATGTTGGTACTGGTGTGCCCTTCAAGCTGGCTTCTGATTTCCCTCAAAGCCGCAGTAATGTCTGACTTTCCATAATCTTTCATATCAACAGTAACTTGCGCATCGCCGATTTGGGCCATCATTTCCGATACCTCTTCTTGGTGTTTTTTCTTTAAGAAAAGCATTTCTTCCATCAGAGAGTGTGCTTTTTTGTCCAGTTCCAGTCTGGAGAGGTGTGCGTCATTAATATCTTTCTTCACTGTCATAATGCTGGCCTCAGTGTCTGATCTACTGCGAGCTTCCTCTTCATATCTCCCCCTCAAAAGGTGAATATCTTCCTCCAAATGATGATGCTCGAGCTCAATCTGAGCCTTTTGAGAGGTAATATTACTGACAAGCTCTCTTAGATCTTTGATTTCAGGATCGAAAACTTCAGACAGCGAGGACAGGGAAACTTGCTTTTGCCTCAGTTCCTGAATCTCATTTTCCAAAATGTTGTTCTGGCTTTCAAGATGACGAACCTTTTCGATAAAGCCTGCAAAGCGATCGTTAAGCCCCTGCAGAAGCTGCTTCTCGTTTATATTCGGCAATTTAAATTGGTTTACAAGGTCTGTGCTATCCGTGGATCTGAGAACAGAAGACCTGTACTCTTTTTTAAGCATCAGGCTGTTCTGTTTGAATGACGCAGACGACCCAGTGCTGAGGGGGCTCCTGGAAAACAGTATCCCTGCAGAGGACGATCCGAGGTTTTTAGGATGAAATCGAAGGAAGTCACTTTGTGCACTCCTGTGTGGAGAGCTCGTGAGATATTCCATGCTATAACTCATCTTCGAGACTACACAACTGGTGTGCCAGTGTTCAGAATGAGTGCTGTGGCTTTGCTTTTATACGTACTCGGGAGCTTGCGTTGCAGAATGGAACTGCCCAAAGTGCTGAAACAGATCAGCTGTAGACTTGGTAGTGAGCCAGCTCCACGCGTTTACAAGAAAACTGTAGATCCAAACAATAATGTAGTCAAACGTTTAACAAGACCTTATAATAATAATAACTATAACATTATCACATAGTGTGCAGTAAATTAAAAGAGAATTCTAGCAAAGCCATGAAAAAAGTTAAATTGTTAATAATGTATTTTGTATATAGTTCAGAAGGTGTTTTTTTTTTTTATTTTTATTTATTTTTTGGTTGTTTCTTTGATGTTTTTTGTTGTATTTGGGAGTATGTAATGTGTTGATACTAAGATGTTAGACAGCTTTTTGAGTCTTCCAGTCCTGGTTTTGTCAATTACAGATGGTGCTTCTCTGACCTTGTTAATTATGCTTCACAGAGATTTAGCGTATGGAAGTGTAGGACTAAGGTTTATGGAATTATTTGATTACCTATATAATCCTTTTAAGCAAATTGTATTACCGTTCTATCAGTGCTTTCTTTATAATCGTGTCTTATTATAAGATGCTTTTGCACATGCCTTTTCCAACATAATCATTCATTCATATTCCTTAAAAATGCAATCACGTTCTCTAATTCTTGGCCCCTAATGAGAACTTATTTGCAATAATGCTTTTTTTGATTGTTTTTTGGGGGTTTTTTTGTATCAAGAAAGGCTGTCTAATCTTGCTAGCACTCCAGGAGGTGTTTAGAAGTTGACTGGTTGCAATATCAACACTACATTCTAGTTTAGTGAGATAAGTACATCAAAATCCCTTTTCAAAGCTTTCATATAGTGGATGTTATCTCAGGCACGACGGTTAGCATATTTCCCCTTTGATTCACTATACTGAAAGTGCAGCACTGTGGGTTTCTCTGAGATTTTCCTAATTTTATAATTTTAACAAAAAGTTAAAAGCACTAGCATACAATGAGTTTGTAAACTTGTGAGCTGTCACTCATATATAGAATGGGATTCTAAACTTTTGCTTCTCGAGTAAACTCCACTGCATTTCTTTTATTTTATTGCTATGCACATCTGAGCTGTTTCTTACTAGTTTTGGAAAATGAACAGTTTTCCACTTCGATAAAAATGTTGCAAACTTTATATTGGAACAAAGGCTTAGTAAATATGAAACGACTGGATTTCTTGTGATCAGTTCTCGTACTTCACCAATCTGCAAAAAGAAAAATAAGGCTGCTAAAACAGATAAAGACTGCTCTTTAGAACTTTATATAATATATAGATATATATATATATATATATCTTATATATATATAGATATATCTATATATATATAATATATATATTATATATATCTAGGGTGTCTCCTAGATAGATTAAATAACACAAGTGGGTTCATCCGTTACCATGCTCATGGTAGACCAAGCATTCGTAAAGCAGTTTGAAACTTTTTTTTTTTTTTGTATGCAGAGTTCTCCATCACATAAAGATGAAAAGAGCATAAGCAGCAGTCTAATGTGTGCATTGGAACACTTTACATAATGATGCATTATAAATAAAGACAGATTCCTAATAGGGTGTTTAAGGTAATCTGGCAGAATTGATTTGCTTACAGTGCTAAATGGACAGAACGCTTAATGAGCTGGATGGATCCCAACAGTGCCAGGTTCGGACGTGTCTTTGTTCTTAGTTTAATTTTGCTCATTAAGGTTAAGGCCCACTTGTTAAATTTAGGGATAGTATATATTGTTTCAGAGACAACATATTTTAACATTATGAGTTGCATACAAACTTTTTTCAGTATGAAAAGAGACAGTCGACTTCAGATGGGAATGTCCTCCAGAGCTTCAATAGAAATTGTTTAAATACTTTGTTTAAAATAAATATTTTCCAAAGACAGTGAAGAAAAGTTCACAAAAGATTACCACAGCATAAAGACAATGACTTTGAGACTCCATGAACAGATTTAAATAAAGTTAAATGTAAAATTAGAATGTACATAAGCACTATTACTATATTATATATATATATATATATATATATATATATATATATATATATATATATATATATATATATATATATATATATATATATAACTATATAACATATTATTTGTTATTATTCATTTATAAACTGCTGCATTACATGTTTTATAAATGCTTTGATCACCAATTTATAGAAATATGAAACTCACTCTGTAGATGCCATTGCCATCTTTCCAAGGGAAAGGGACAGATATTAGTTTCTAATCTATCTGTGTGTGATTCATAGCCTCTTCAACAATACGTAATTTGTGCAGTTTGCTGTGAGGCTTGTTAGTGGAAGCATTTCCATATAGTTCAAATTAACATTCTAGACAGCATCTTAGTGTAAAATTGCATAGCAACATCTGCACAGACTGTTCTCAGATATGCATTAAACCTGTCATAGATAGCTTGTGTAAATTGTATTCTGAAAATGAATCTGTGCTTTTTGCCATAAGTCATAAGAATACAGTCAGCAGTTTTGCACATGTTGTTAGATATCACACAGTGTTATGAAATCCCCCGGCTAATATAATATCTAAAGCTTTTGCATATGAGTGTGTTTCACAGCAGCAGAGAGTACAGTGGCTACCGACAGTGCTGTTTGGTTTGTCAGAATGGTCTGAGTCCGAAGTTTCTCAGCGTGATGGAGCAGCTCTCAAGACACTTGTCAGCAAGAAAGTTAAAACTAAATTCTAATTGCATGAACAAAGATGGCTTCTTCTCAGTGTTTCTGTTTGAACACTGTCTGAGTCTTAAAAATATCTAGATTTAAAATAATATCGAATATAATGTCAGCTGTCAGAATATTACCCAGAAACTATTAGCAAGTTTCACATTTAAAAAATGAATGCCAATAAAGGCTTAGGAAACAGAACTCCACTTTCCACATACTGGTATCCTAGTTTGTGGTATGCCAATATAGAACATTTATTTATATTTTTTTGTATAAGACATTGCAGCTATTTAATTAGCTATATTAGAGTTATATACCACTTCTCTACAGTTACTTAGTGTTGAAGGTCAAATATATTATTGTATAATATTATAACCTTGGTGTGACTCAAGAGAGGGACTGAGGGCTAATGTTTCCTAAACAAAATGAAGCCCCTATTGATACCCAGTCTGAGCAATCCCATTCAGCCATTGCACCATTCTAATGAACAGTACACTACACTTTTGATAGTAGACATTATTTATCTATTAAAAAATAATAATAATGGTTTGTCGATACTGATATATCTTTTTGTTGGGTCATGTTTGTATCAATAAACTTGTTAATGTTAAGAAAATAAAGTAATAATAACAATCATATATTTAAGTATAGTTTAAGTATAGTTATCTACCAATTCATTTTGTTTTTTATTTTGTTTTGTTTTTGTTTTTATTATTCTTTATTAACAATAATTTACTGGCTCTTAAAATGTATATTGTGTGACATCCCTAATCCAATAATTGTTATTGATTGCCAATCTTTACTATAAGTGTATTCATCTGTACCATCTTGTGGGAATTTTAATACAACTGTAGTCACAGTAGTGATGAGTACTTTCACTGAGTAAGCTTTTTCATTGAAATTATATACATCTTGCACTGTCCAGTTCACTGCTTTTTGATTGCTGTTATTAACAGAAGCATTTAATAAAACCTAATGCATAGAACAAAAACTCAAGCATCTTAGACATATTCCCACCTAACAGAGTGATACATGAGAACTGCATTTTATCTGCAGTGTATCGGCGTTTGCTGCAATCCCAGAGGAGCAGCAGTGAAGCAGCACCGGAAATATACCCAGCCTAACCACTACTAACAGGTTTGACCGTCTCTCTATTAGATTGAGGTAAATGATAATGGCGTAGTACCGTAAAGAATATAGTAATACATTTTGACACTACCTAAATAATGGCCGATCAATTAGTTTCATAATGTGTTATTTTACAATGTGCCTTAAGCCAGCCTTGTAGAGGCCACTGGGTGGGAGACCAGTTTGGTCTCTATAATCATCTCATATTTTTTACTTTGATTAAACTGATCCCCAGGCCAAACTTATATTTATTCTACTGTAGTTTTTCTAATGTCCACTGAGGATTAGAAAAATAATAATATTCAAACCCAGGCTTCTAGAGGTGAAAGGCTACCTTGAAAGAGCCCTAATGATCAACAGAGTAGCCCAGTCAGAACTAGTAGTTTTATGTTCTGTAATGTTGGATGTTAGGCAAATGTATGTTTTCTACCCTGTTAAATTAATATAATTCCTTTGAAAAACTGTGGGTATCCAGTAAGAAACAAGTAAATGTGTGTTCAAATTCCCAAGACTTGCAGGACAGCAGCTCATTAACAATTTGGGGAATTTTCAGCTGGCTGTAAAAAGATATAAATCAATCATAAAAATGATCATCCTGAGTAAAATGAAATATCTGATGCAATGTGTCTTTTTTAAAACCAAAAAAAAAAACTGCACTGTATTTATTGGTTGTGTGTGAGTGACAGCAGTAAATTCAATAAAATCCTGAGAGGTTTGCTGCGATCCTTTCTAAACAATGTGCAATTCTATAAAGATTAGAGCTAAATTTTTAATGTGGTAGCTAACATACTCCAAATGCTGTGTGTGACAAAACCTGCACCAAAAACTGAATTTCATTACCACTTAAGGATTGATACGGAGGGATGCAGAACCAGCAGGGTGTTCCTGTACTTAGGGAATTATAATAAAATACACTTACATAATTATACATACTATCCATAATTATTTCCACTATTTTTAATGGCATATATTCTTGTGTGGGTTTTGTTTTATTGTGAAATGTATTTATAGTGCACTTGCCTTTATTACTGTCTAAAGAGTATTCTCAAAGGGATGTGTTTAAAGTCAGTTGCACCACATATCCATCTGCATCATAAAACCAGTCTGTAAACCTCAATCTAATCTTGCTTTATTATTAAAAGGCAGCCCGTTCCATCTACAGTCTACAATCCAGTATGCAGTGTGCTAGACATTACACATAAATCAAAGATCACCTGTACATTTCACTATGTGTATACTGAGATTTATAAATGCATTCAGTTCTGTATAATGTTATTCACAGCCTTCAAGTTCAGCCTGCATATATATGTAGTGGACATTTATCAGGTACCTTCCACCATCACTGTGAGCTGGAGAGATCGAGTTCTGCCAGCCTGCAATCCTAACTAGGTTTAATCTCAATCTGCTGTTGAAGGAAGCTAACTAGTCTCATTTCAAGATGATTTCAAGTAAATCCCAGTGGTAGATGGGAATGTAGCTTTAGAGCCTCTATGGCAAGCACTAGCTTAAAAAGTGAATACAACAATATATAGGGAGCTTAAATCTGTTGAGCTATAAAATGTTTTCAAACTAAACTATAGAACAATCTTACCTGATCGATATGACCAGTTAAACTGCATTACCAGTGTCACAAATACCACTTGTGTGTTGTAAAATACACACACATTGTAATTTAAAATTTAGATACAGTACATATTTGGATTGGTAGCCCAAGAATCACACAATGAGAGTATGTAATTACTTAGAAATGCATTTTGGAATCTGCTTGAGGATCTGGGGATGGACCAGTAATTGGATTTAAATTATTTTACTGTCAGGGATATATCAAAGGAGTGTTGAGAAAAAAAATTCAACCTTGCATTTCAAACTTTCAAACCAAAACAGAAACATGAACACAATGTGTCAGACACTCTTAAATGTTTTTCAGGTAATTTCCCTTTCTTTGTTAGTTTTTCTTTTCGTTTAGAAAATGTGTACAATGTTTTAATAAAAAGAACAATACAATCAGATGATTCGCATGAAAAGTATTCACGCACATCTTAGTATCAACACATTACATACTCCCAAATACAAACAAAAATAAAAAAACACCTTCTGGACGATTTATTTCGTTGTCCAGAATACTAGACGAACTGGGAGAATGTTACGGTTAGGATGAAGATGCTAAATTATGACTATTAGATTTAAAACAATATCAAACATGGTTAAAAAAAATATGGGTAGTTTAATTAAAACACAAAATTGAAAACATCTGTAATTGAAAATATATGGATGGACGAAGCTAATTCAGATACAACTGTATTAAAAATATATATTATGAACAACATTTTACGTGGTTTTGCTGGAATTATATTTTAAATTACTGCACAGTATTTGATAGTGTTATAGTTAGTATTATATTACTATAAGGTGGTGCTTGTTAAAAGTTGGACTACATTATTGTCTGGATCTACAGTTATCTTGCAAACGCGTGGAGCTGGCTCAGTACCAAGTCTACATCTGATCTGTTTCAGCACTTTGGGCAGTTCCATTCTGCAACGCAAGCTCCCAAGTGCGTATAAAAGCAAAGCCACAGCACTCATTCTGAACACTGGCACAGCAGTTGTGTAGTCTCGAAGATGAGTTACAGCATGGAATATCTCACGAGCTCTCCACACAGGAGTGCACAAAGTGACTTCCTCCGATTTCAGTCTAAAAACCTCGGATCGTCCTCTGCAGTGATGCTGTTTTCCAGGAGCCCCCTCAGCACTGGGTCGTCTGCGTCATTCAAACAGAACAGCCTGATGCTTAAAAAAGAGTACAGGTCTTCTGTTCTCAGATCCATGGATAGCACAGACCTTGTAAACCAATTTAAATTGCCGAATATAAACGAGAAGCAGCTTCTGCAGGGGCTTAACGATCGCTTTGCAGGCTTTATCGAAAAGGTTCGTCATCTTGAAAGCCAGAACAACATTTTGGAAAATGAGATTCAGGAACTGAGGCAAAAGCAAGTTTCCCTGTCCTCGCTGTCTGAAGTTTTCGATCCTGAAATCAAAGATCTAAGAGAGCTTCTCAGTAACATTACCTCTCAAAAGGCTCAGATTGAGCTCGAGCATCATCATTTGGAGGAAGATATTCACCTTTTGAGGGGGAGATATGAAGAGGAAGCTCGCAGTAGATCAGACACCGAGGCCAGCATTATGAGACTGAAGAAAGATATTAATGACGCACACCTCTCCAAACTGGAACTGGACAAAAAAGCGCACTCTCTGATGGAAGAAATACTTTTCTTGAAGAAAAATCACCAAGAAGAGGTATCGGAAATGATGGCCCAAATCCACGATGCGCAAGTTACTGTTGATATGAAAGATTCGGGAAAGTCAGACATCACTGCGGCTTTGAGGGAAATCAGAAGCCAGCTTGACGGTCACACCAATACCAACATGCAACAAGCAGAGGAATGTTTCAGGGCCAGGGTAGCTAAACTGACAAAAGCTGCTGAAGTGAATAATGAAGCTCTCCAAGTCAGAAGAGAACACATCCACGAGCACAGACGCCAACTGCAGTCAAAAACCATAGAGCTGGAAACAGTTAAAAGTACCAGAGAATCTTTACAGAAGCAACTCGGTGCGCTTGAAGAGAGGCACGATGCGGAAATCAGTCATTACCAGGTAATATCTTGTTTATATGCATGTAGATCACTTGTTATTGTTTTGTATTTCTATTTATTATTGACTCGTTTGTTTAACGCACAGTTTAACTCTTAAAAACAATGATACACATATTCTATTTATCTAACTTATGTTGTTGATGTAGAATTCATAATATGCTAAAGGGATGTGTAGTGTGTGTGTCGCTGTCAATATCTATTGCTGTTTCTTGTAGATCATTATTTATCACGTTTACCAAATAATACAGCAAAGAATGCATTTTTTCTGTAGTAGCATTTTTTTTTTTTTTTTTTTTTTTTAAGTTAGGTTGTTTTAACTATTACGCCTTTGGACATTTTCTTTCTTTATTTATTTATTTATTATTGAGATCACATTTCCAAATTGGACACAAATTACCGTTTTTAAATACAATTACCTTCTAAACGAACGTAACACAGCTATAAGCTATTTAGAAACCCCTAAACCACTGACTTCATGGGGTGCGTTTTTCATTTCTGATCGAATTGTACTAATGGGAATTTGATTTACAGTAAATTCTAGCTTACTGGTATTCTGTTTTACATCAATCAGCTGTAATATTGATGTAGAATTGACTTGTCTTAATGATTGATACTTTTGTGAATGATTGATATATTTTTAATGTCAGCTCAGTGGAAGGGCGTGTGTCTGTGAATTTTTATTATATGGATTTATAGGAAAAGCCTGTCAATTGGTACTTTAAAATTGAGTCAATAAAATGAATACTGTTTACCAATATTACTCAATCAATAGATTTGCATTTCCATAAATAGACTCAATTAGTGATTGTCCCTGCACTAATCTGACAGTGTTACAACGCCTGATCAAATGCTTATATGTTTGCAGAATGCTATCCAACAGCTGGAGCATGAGCTTAAACACACACAGTATGATATGGCTGGTCACCTGAGGGGGTACCAGGATCTTCTGAATGTCAAACTGGCCCTAGATGTGGAGATTGCTTCCTACAGGTACTTTCATATTGATTATATGATCTACAATGTGTTTCTTTGTGGAATTACTGATTCATTTATTTTGGTTGTCTCTGCTTATGCATGTATTATAAATCCCCTTTTTAAAATAGTTACCAATGTTGCCAGCTTAGCAACACAAGCTTTAAAAAGAGTTGGTGGTGCATTACAAAACTCTGGGTACAAGAGAACAGTCTTCATATCTATTCACAAAGCTGTCACCCTGGGTGGCTTGTAAAGATCACATATATTGTTGTCTTTCATTATAGTGGTGGGGGTTTCCTTTTATATACCATTGGGACTTGTCAAGCAAAAGTAATTTATTTGTCACATGCATTTTTAAGTTCTATCTTTAACTTTGTCTTACCATATTGCATTTTGCTTTCACTGTCTTGCATTGTATCTTTTATATGCATAAATAGACAAAATACACACCCAATGAGACATTCCAGTCATTCTGCATTTCTACAGCGTACACCAGTGACAGTATATTTCCCCAATATTTTGCTTATATATATATATATATATATATATATATATATATATATATATATATATATATATATATATATATATATATATATATAAAATCAACACTTTGTGAAACCTGTTGAAGTAAGTACAAATGTTTGCAAATCTTTATGGAAACTACTTTGATAGTATAGCAGGAAAACACTTTGTGATTGATATATATATATATAGTTATATATATAATATATATATATATATATAGACAATTGATGGCATGGTATCTATTCTTTAATTCATGATTTAATATAAATTGCTTTTATTGCTGCTAGCGCCTAACTATCCAACTCTTTTGAAAGTTTATCTCAGTTCCTTAATGCATACACTTTCTACAAACAGCACATACTATCATGTTATTTCTTCTTTCAATATTCAGTATGTGTCACTTTAACTTTTGCCCATATTTATCCATTCCAAAACTTCAAATCTTGTAATTTATGTTTTACCTATATAAATATATATTTTACTATATTGACCATTGATATCTATTGCACTGTTATACAGTGAGGATATCATTTTTAAATATAAAAAACTTATTTCCACACCTTAGTAATTCCATTTCTTTTCTCAGGAAACTTTTGGAAGGTGAGGAAACAAGATTGACTTCAGTTGCTGCAGGCCATGTTCCAGCACCACATGAGTACAGACAATCCTCTATCTACACTCTGCCAAGTTTCACTAGGGAGAAAACTGCCGCTAAGAAGATGGAGCCACAGTACAAGTTTGTTGAGGAGATCATCACAGAAACAACCAAAGAAGTGGAGATTGACAACACTGATACAGAGGAAATAATGAGTGAAGGAGAAAGGATGGAAAAGGAGAGTCCAGAGGATGAGGTGGAAACAACAGCTGACAATCGAGAGGCTCAAGAGGATGCACAGGAAGTGGACACTGTAGAAGCAAAGAAACACAAAGAAGATGAACAAGAAGAGACCTCAGCTGAACCTGGGTATGAGGAGGAAACTGCAGTTAAAAAAGGTGACATAGATGCAGTTGAAGCTGAAGTTACATCTGAAGTGGTAGAAGAGAAAGAAACTTCCCAAGATGATATGAGTGATGCAGAAGACACCAAGGAGAAGAAAGAAGTAAAAGAAGAGAGCACTGATAAAATACAAGCCTTTGAGGAAGTGCAGAAAACTATTGTGGAAGAAACCACAAAGGAACCTACAGATGTAGCAGAAACAGAAACTAAAGCAGAGGCACCAGAAGATGAACCTTTAGGAGAACCAATATCACGGCCCAGTGAAATGACACAAGAAACAAATGAAAGTGAAGAGATACTGGTTTCAGATAACAAAACCAAAGAGGTAAAAGAAGTAGAAAAAACAGAAGACACAAAAGGGGAAAGTTCTGTAACAAAGAAAGAAGATAAATCTGAAGAGAAAAGTGTCACTGCAGAGAAGGAGGAAATTATGCCAGAAGAGAAAAGCCCTCTTGAGGAAAAGACAGCAGAGAAAGTAATACATGAACACACCGAGGAGCACGATACCATGAAACCGAAGGAGATGGCCAGTCCATCGGAATCAGAAGAACCTGACAAAACTGAAGATAAAATAACCACAGATGTTAAAGTGGATTCCAAAGATATTCTGAAGGAGGAGGTGGTGAGTCAGTCAAAATCAGAAGAAGAAGAGGGTGCTTCAGAACCTGAGAAGACTGAAGAGAAAGCAACCTCAGATATTGAAGCAGCACAAGAAGACATTCCAAAAGAAGATCCTGTAAGTGAATTAAAATCAGAAGAAGAAAAAAAGGCTTCAAAATCTGAGAAAGAGGTTACCATGCATTTCAAAGTTGAACACAAGGACCCTATAAAAGAGGAGCTGGTCACTCAGACAAAAACTGAAGAAAAGGATTCTTCAAAACCACACACACCTGAAGAGAAAGCACAGGCAGATATTAAGGTGGAACCAAAGGATGTGCAGAAAGAGGAGCCGATGAGCAAACAGCAATCAGAAGATGTTGCTTCGATGCCTGGCACACCTGAAGAGAAAATAAACCCAGATATTGAAGCAGCACAAGAAGACATTCCAAAAGAGGACACTCTGCACAAATTAAAATCAGAAGAGGAGAATTCAGAACCTGAAAAGTCTGTACAGAAGGTAACCACAGATGTCAAATTGGAACCCAAGAACCTCATTAAAGAAGTCGTCACCAAGTGGTCATCTGAAGAAAAGGATGCTTTAAAACCACACACACCTGAAGAGAAAGAAGATCTTCAAAAAGAGGAGTCGATGAGCCAACAGCAAACAGAAGATGTTGCTTCAAAGCTTGGCACACCTGAAAAGAAAACAACCCCAAGTATCAAAGCAGAAGAAGATGTGAAAGAAGAAACTTTGCGTGAATTAAGGTCAGGAGAAAAGGAAACTTTGAAACCTGAAAAGACTCAAATTAAAGTATTCATAGATGACAAGGTGGATGTTAAAGATCATCCAAATAAGGAGACAGTAAGCCAATTGATACTAGAAAATGTTTTGAAGGCTGTCAAACCTGAAGAGAAAGACTCAACAGACATCAAAGTAGAAGTCAAAGATCTTCTGAAAGAGGAGACAGTGAGCCTGGAGAAATCAGAAGAAAAAGTTTCTCTGAAGTCTGATAAACCTGAAGAGAAAGCAACAACAGAAATCAAAGTAGAAACCAAGGAAATTAAGAAAGAGGAGATGGTTAGGGAAGAGAAATCAGTAGATGTTGCTCTGAAGTCTGACAAACCCAAAGAGAAAGCAACCCCAGAAGATGAAGAGTTAAAAGCAGAGACATTTCTAGGGGAAGGGAAAGAAGCAGATTCAGAGGAAGACCAAAAGCCTGAATTAACACTGACTCCAAAAGGAGAAAAGAAAGAGGAAAGCATTACAGTATTAAGTGAAGGAAAAGATGAAAAACCTTCCAATAAACAAGAGAAATCTACAGAGGAGGAAAGGGAGGTAACATCTGAAGAGAAAGAGAGAACACAATCTGACACCAGTGTGGAAACAAAACCCCAGGAGATGCCATCAGAAAAGGATAGCTCAAAGATGGAGATGCCAGAGGATTCAAAGCAGAAGGAACTGATTGGAGAACAAGAGAAAGTGCAGGAAAGGTCAACAAGCCCAGATACTGATGCAGATAAAAAGAAGATTGGTGATTCCAAAGAAGAAAAAACATTGGAGGAGGAAGTGCCATCTCCAAAGGAAACTCCTGTAAAAGAGGACAAACTCTTCATAGATGACATGGAGGAAAAGATAAAGCCAGAGAAAAAGATGACAGAAGGAAAAGTCACATCCACCACACAAGAGAATGGTCATGATGAAAGTGAAGACTTGAGCAAGGAGGAGACAATCGACACAGAGGAGACAAAAGTGCCTGCAAAGGAGAGTCAGGTAGAAAAGACAAAAGCAACACAAGAAGAGCTCAAAACCTCTCAAACAGATACAATGCAAGACAGTGACAGCAAAAAGTAATATGGTAAATAAAAAAAAAAGGTTTAAAATAGAAAAAATGTATGTATTTGTGTAAAGAAATCATTTAAAGAATATGATTAGATTCCTGATGCATGACAATTGTATAATGTACCAAATATGATATCAAGCTTTGCAAATTTGAATGAAAGGAGATTAAATGTAAATGAGTTCCAGCTCTGTATTGGCTGTCTAAAAGACTTTCTAGGTACAAAAATAAATGTAATTTGCAGAGAATAACATTGTCCTTACATTTTGGTTGTCTTTAGTGAATAGATCAATTAAACAAAAGGTTTAAAAGATATCCCCTTTGGTCACTGTGTGTATAATGTAGAAAGTTAAGTTTACTATCAATGCTATGCTTTTTAATGCACAAAGTCTTGGCTGGTCAACTTCTCTTAACCCACAGAGTTCACAGAAACTGTTTTACAAATTCTATAAATGTAACTAAAAAAAAATAAAGAAAATATATTTAATGAAATCATTAAAAAAATGTGGCTTACATGGATTGTTGATTTGAAATAACATACAGAAAATCTAGAATGCTATCTTAAACTTTAACAAAAGGTAAATAGTTATGGCAAGCCAAATTATCACTTAGAGATATCTCGAAATGCATTTCAAGGTATCTTAAATTGAAGATATCTCAAACTAACTCGATTTCAAAATACCTCAAATTCAATTCGAGATATCTCAAATTGACTTCTTGTCCTGTTTGAGCTATCTCAAATTGACTTCCTGTGAAAATGCTTTATGTTTTGAATGGCCTTCCGCCCCATTTCAAGATATCTCAAACTAGACAGGAAGTCAGTTTGAGATATCTCAAAATTAGTTTGAAATATCTTGAAATCGAGTTAGTTTGAGATATCTGCAATTCAATTTAAGATATCTTGAAATGCATTTCGAGACACAGTATCACTAAATGATAATTTGGCTTGCCATAAATAGTTTAGTTAAACACTAGAGCTGTTACTGTTTATCAGCTTGGGATGATACACACACACACACACATTACAGTATTTTTTATCTTCAAGAAAAACAAACTGACACAAGCTAAAACAGCACAGGTCTGCCAGCAAGATACCAGTCAGTTAGATAAGAAAATGTATAGTTCAACTGTATAATATGTGTCTGTTAGAAGTCATACAAGCCCCACCAGTGCTGTAGATTCAGAATAATCTTTCAGTGTAATGAATAAGCTGGTGACTATGAAATGTATCAAGAGTATGAACAGAATAGTATAGAATAAAAATTAGCAATGAAGTGTTTCATCACAATGGGGTATTTACTGTCCTCAGACAGGTCTGCTAACACAGCATCACCCCGCAATGCAGCATTCGTGCAAATCCTCTTTCATTCATTCAGTTATTCTTTAATGGTTAGGGCTGCATTTCTTTTTTGTATTATTATTATAGTGATTTTAATTAGTGAGTCTTTGGTGAGTCTCAAAGTGCTTGATTCAGGGTTATTAAGCAAGATTATTGTATACTGTACATAGCTTTGTGTATATTACCCTTTTTTTCAGGTGATACGGAATTGTATCTAATTTAGCAAATTCTATTTAATTTCTAACCTAAATAGCTGCTAAATGTACATTGTCCTGTATACTAGCAAATGCAATTGTCTTACAATTTGTCCATTATGATTAATTTCGAGTTTCTTGAAAATGGATAGAAAAAAAAGGTTGCAGATACCACAGGTTCTCCAGCGAGTGGTCATACCAGCTATTGAAATCCTCATGAAAGCACCCATGTTAACTATGAATCTATAAAGATAGGTTGCAGGAACTGGCTTTATTTAGCCTGGAACAAAGACAAATTGGACAAAAGTACAGGCAAGTGTACAATACTCTTTACATAGAGTGGTAAAGGTATGTAATGTGTATCTAGACAAGATGTGGATGCTAAATCATTGGGTTCCTTCAAGTCCTGTCTTATTAAAGTTTTGAGATCAATCACCTACTACAAACCAGACAAACATTAATGAGCTAAATGTAACATTAAATGTCTTTTAGTAAGTAAAAAACGTTTCCTGTGTTGTAAGACCTACAATAACTAGTTTCTTCTACATACTGTATGAATCAGGTATAATTATGTTCTGTTATCATGGCAGTTGTTCTTAGTGATATTCTCAAATCTCAAAAACAAATTCTGCATAATATTTACGACTTTATGGATGCTCCAACCTTCCATAACCAGACCAGTAATCTGTCTAAGAACTGTGTCACTTTAGTCAACATTCAGCATGAATTTTGGCTGCATTGCTAAATGAATATCCTATAAACTGTCCCTTCTCCCATAGAAAATGCAGTAAAGTCCATGGGATATAGAGATTTCTTTCTTGAGTCTATTTTTTCTCACTGCTGCAGTAGCCACTATACTAAAGAAAAAATATTTCATTGTTACAACCAGGTGTAGGGAGAACTGCATTACTGAGTGATGACACCTAGTGGTAAAAACGTCAAATACATGAGGTTTCCAAGAATGCCCTTTTATTCATTATAATGTCTTGCTGACATCAGTCAACCAAGCATTTCCCAGTATTAACCAATGAGTAACAAACACATTGGTCAAATCACTTACAAAGATCATAGCAATGCCCTTAACAAATGTTGTGGCTGCAGGTGACTGTACAACTGAAATAAACATTTTATATCAAGTGCTTTTTTAAATGTATTTATTCAGATTTAATATTCAAATAAAACTAATCCAAAATGATAACGATCTTCATTAATTTATTTAACTATAAACATATATTGCTATACCATTTAACTTATTCATTTATTAAAATATCATTTTTATTATTCTAATTACTATTGCTACTACAGTAATTGTTGAAATGTTTAGGAAGACTGTCTGTATGCTGTGCATACATAAAGTTCAATTATGCAAGAATCACAAATATTTTCATTACCTATTTATTAACATACAAACAAAACAGAATCAAGGTATACAATAGGATCATTTAATAGAGCGTGTGGTGTTTATCATGAAATGTGATAGACATGAGATCAGCTATTACGTTAAAGCCATTTTCACAATGAGTGACATCTGAGCCTGAACGGTTTGTGAGACATGGTTAGTGTTTAAATCGTACAATGCCAATAAAACCTGGGTAACAACTAAAATGGAACTAGACTGAGTAGCCAGATTGGCTTGTATCAGAGACCAATGTCAAGGTCATTTATGCCAGTACTTTAAATGGTCTTTGAGATATATGGTCATGCTGCAATGGCACAAAACTGTTAATACTGTTGTGTTCCAAAAGTGAAGCAAATTTCTCAAAGCAATTGGTCTTTTTTTACCCAGAAAACAAAATGTCACATAACCACAATGAGACCCATAAGCAAGAGGTTTTCATAACACAAGAAATACAAAGCAGCTTATTTCAATAGATTTGAGATACAAACTGTTACTTTTAATTGTCCATCAGGATCCAATATAGATGTCAAAAAATTATGTCTATGCTAGCACAGCTTGACTTCCAAGATTATTACTCTTTAAACTTTATAAACTTACCTTGCAAAATGTTCAAAGCATTTCCTCACAGCTCCACCAGAAAGCCTTTTTCGAGGTTAGTTTGGTACAGCTTCTTACAAAGCAGACAAGTTGGGTCTGACTCTCTGCATTCTACAGTATGGGGGGGGGGGGGGGGGGGGGGGGGGGGGGGGGGGGGGGGGGGGGGGGGGGTTGGAGTTTACTCACCTCAATATGCTTCTAGCTATCACTATGACCCCAAAAAGTACCCTCCTCTAAGTCTCTAATATCCCCGTATTAATTTGATAGCAGTTATTTTTGTTGTTTATGTACAGCTGATGATCAGAACCAATTCATGTTTTAATAAATAATAAAAAAACAGTTCCTTGGGTTCAAAGCCTTTATTTGGAAGTTAAATACATGAGGACTCTTGACAGCAATGACATGGTAGTGGCAGTTATAGCTTTAGGGTTTGTCAAATTCATTTTTGATGCGAGATTCTGTTTTGCGTTTTGTTTTGTTTTTTGGTGTAAACTGAGTTTGTGTTTTGCATCTTGATCAGTAGTTCTATACTGATACTTTGTAAAAGCAAAAAAAGACCCTCCAATTGACCAAGCTTGACATATATTCCAATTATAAGTTACATTTAACAAGATATTTGTAATAACATCAGTTTAGTGTTATGGTTTTGATTTAAATTCCATTACTATCCCTGATAGTGGCACAGCAAATTGCAAGATGGGTTAAGCTTCCAATGCATGCGATTAAAAGTATAATTGTACAGCATTTAAATACAAAGAACTCTGCTAAAGTACTTCAAATCATACAAGGTAAAAGAGGAATATCAATTATTAAATATGCTGTAGTAAAACAAAAATACCGTGTTCTTCTCCCCCCCCCCCCCAATCTGTGTTCATCTGTATCCAACATATCAAATGTTTAACATGCACTCACAAAATGTCCATTTTTGATAAAGATGTATTTCATTAGGATGGCAGCACACAGACTCATTAAATACATGAAAATGTATAAAATGACTGCCCTACTACAGCCTTCTTTAATAACTATAACCCATTGTACTGAAACCAGCTTTCAGACTGCCTAGGAGTATTAAAAGGACCAGTTTTCTTGTTGTTTCAAACATCCCTTTCAGAAATCCCCCCGCTGGTCGTATGAACTGCATTTAAGGCCAAATCTTCCAATTTCCTCATTGCGCAAGCTATAGTTAAGCCTCTTATGCCTCCAACTCCAGGCCCAAACCCAGTTTGTGGCCACCAGCGTTGATGCTCTTCCCGTCAATCAAGGAAGACAGAGTAAGTTTTACACCTGTTAAATAATTCAAAAGTTAACATCTAGGAACTGGTAACAATGCTGTCACGTTTCAACAAATCAAATCCCCTTCCAGAATTTGGAGATTCCACATTAATGATGTGCCAACAAAAATGATTCATGGCAATCTACTGAGCACTCCTGAAGATAAATAAATTGAGACTTAAGTATGGAAAATAAAATGTCTAATTCCAGAATTGATACAAAAGTAGACAACCTAGACATCTAAGGGCAATCATTCAAAAAAAAACTACCACCCTGCCCTGTACGGTTAGCTATTAACATGGACATACCTGGCCTTAGGGTTTGAGTATATCCCACTCCAATTAGGCTGGAATTATTCACCTTCGCCTGAAAAACAAATCAAATACATGAATTACTGCTTTCACAATTTAGGGCTCAATGACCAATTAAAATCTTTACTTACGGAGATGGAAGCAGTAGAATCCAGCTGGTACTTTGCGGCAATGCCAAAACGAGTACTATTGCTGCCTGCAGTCCAAGCCAGATTGACTGCAGTTTCAAGCTTATCGCTCACTTTCTGGTAAATAGAACCTCCAAATTCAGAACCATCATTACTATAAATAAATAAATAAAAATAATAACTTGAGGTTAGTGCAAAAGGGTATTATGTTGAAATGACTTTCCTAAAATATATTAAACAAATGTTTTGAAAGCCCATATAGTCTGTACTTGTTATAAGTCTACTCAAAAGGAGGCAAGCACTACATTACTGTATTTAGTTTGTGTAGAAATCTACATCTCCTTCATAAAAGATCATTCTTTTAAAAATAAAAAGTACAAAGTCAACAGCGCAAGCTGGCTGTCATATGAGCTTTACCAAAAAGATCCAGTGCTTGAGACCTTGTTATGAAGTCTATGAATTTATCCTCAAGACATGCATTTACACATTTAACCCTGAACCTGTATTTTAAGCTTTTAACTGTTGAAACAGGACCCATATTCTGAGACTTACACATTGGTATGTAGCTGGAAGTCTCCAGTTTTGTACCCCACAGAGAAGTTGTTCCGAGTCATCTTCGACTTGGCGGTGTCAAAAGTCATCTGGTAGCCAGCAAGCCATCCCTCATAACCAACCACAGCAGCACCATGGATAGTTGGGCCAGCAAAGTCAAAGTCCACATCACAACCCAGATTGACAAACTCGCGCTTGTATGCAGTCTTGACTTTCCCACTCTTTTTGCTAGAAGGAAACATAGCAGGATTTTACTACCAAAGGGTATTTACAACTCAATGATTTCCACAAAATGTACTAAAGTTCCCAGACTCGCACAATCATACATGCTTTTCAAAATAAAATCTGGCATGAACGTATTTTCCTGCCCCAGTTCTCCCACCTAATTCCTGAATTCCCTGAGGCCGGTTTTTCAAAAAACTTTTATTCTGGATCAAAGTGATCCGGATTTTGTATTCCTGTATTTTGTGATAGAGACAACTTATCTAAATAGTTTTGATCTGGTTTTTCAGAAAATTTCACTGCTGGATTACATTTATCCAGATAACAAATAATCACGATTACAAAACCCAGTTTTTGAAGTAGGCTAGTTCTTTATTATTATTATTATTTTTATATTTAAATCATTTTTAATGTTAGTGCACATATAATGCATGCAAATAATGGTTATTTTATTTATGCCCACTTAGAAGAAATTAAACATAAATGTAATAAATATAAAACTTTTGAAAAAAGGGTGTGTTTTTAGACATCGGTCGGGAGTCAAGAATCTCTCAGGCGAGCTTTAAGGAGGCGTAAGTGAAGGCATATATGTATGCTTTTTTTTTTTTTTTAATTAAAGCTATACCACTAAATTCGCGTTTTCCTTTTGCATGGATACAAAACTTAAATATGTAAATACTATATTCTAATAATCGATTTGGACATATAACAGTGTTTGAATTGTCATAGCAAACACATCATTTAAAAGCTAAATCCACCTCCTCAGTAAAATCATAATAATCCTAGTATTTGATCAAAGTAATCCTGATCTCCTCTGACAAACCCAACTGCAACATTTAATCGCGATTAAAAGTGCGATCGGATTACCAAAACAAAATCCAGATCACTGTTATTCGATCGCATTTAGATGTTTTGAAAAACCCAACTGCACAATATAATCCAGATGAAAGAGCGGTAATCCTATTACCAAAGTTAAGAAAAACCGACCCTAGGTGTGCAAATACAGATCTAATGGATTTTATAAATTGATAAACGTTACAATTAGCATTTCTTACCCAGTATTTGGTGAGAAGGTAGTATCAAATGTCAGCTTCAAACCTTTGGCAATCTGTGTGAATATAGCAGTTTTAGTATTGGATCAAACAAATCTATATTAAAAAGGATTACTCAAATATAGTTTAAGTACACACCTGGTCTTCAATTGTGATTTCTGTTCCCAGAGTGTTATCAGTGTTCCACTTCTCTGTGAAGGTCAGACCATATTCAGACCACTTGTATTTAGTATCCAGACTTCCAATGACTTTGCTCGTGTCAGTGTTGGATGAGCCAGAAGTTGTGAATTCCTGTGAAGATGAGGAATAGCATCTTTATGCATTAAGTTTTAAAAATACTTGTGAACAGAGATACATGAATGAATGAATGAATAAAATAAATAAATAAATAAATAAATAGATAACTGGTGCGAGTAGGCATTAACAAAAACTACAAAAAGGTTTTAGTAACACGCTGTTTATTTACTTTAATGTTAGGTAAATTCATATGCAAATCCTGAAGGCTGCAAAGAACACACCTTTGCTTGTGTCCAAACAACTGATGTAAAAAAAATTCTGTTTGACAAATGTCTATATTCTTGCCAGCTGCTTTTAAAATGCAAGGTCCAACACAGGGAAAAATAAGTAAAGGTAGGATTAATTAGCGCAGGCATTAACATGAATTTTTCTAACACAAAATAGTTATAACACTGGATTACAGCAGATATGTGATCCAAAAGTTTGAGCTATCAAGTCTGTTAAATTGTTCAACACCTATAGCTGCATAAATGTAAGTAAGCTCCTAAAAGTAAGTTACCATACTCTTCTGAACAGTAATGTATGGCCTATAATTTACTCCATTTGAAATACAAAATGCATAATGTCTGGAAAGTTATACAACATGCTTTGGGTATATAAAATACATTTCAGGTAGTGTCTGTGTGTTCATCTCAGCATTAATACAAGTCAAAGCACAGACATGTCAATCCCAACTGGCAATAAGGCAATCCACAGCTTTATCAACCGCTATTATTAACTACAAATTTTCTACTCGATACATTCAAAGCTAGTGCACAATTCCAATTCATTCAGTCCTATATGTTTTACTCTTGGCAGAGAAAACAAGGTCAAGCATTTAACTTCAAGGCACTCAAGATTACAGAAAAAAAAAAAGGAAAGCTTACCACTCCACTGGCAGACTTGGTCTTTACTTCCAGTTTCACCACCCCAAATCCTAGCAAGAATGATATTAGATATTACAATTAAGTGAAACCCAAACATGATTTGACCGTTATTTAAAAAAAAAAAAAAAGTTACTTACCATATCCTTTGTTGAAAATGTCTCTAGAGGATTTACCCAGATCACCGTATGATGGAGGAACAGCCATTCTTCCTTTGAAATGACATTATACACAAATAAAAGAATATCTTTAAACGGTCTTACAAAAAACGAATGAAGACGTATCACATAAAACCTAAACATTTTTCTATTACAAACTTACATTATATTTATGGACACATAACGGTGATCGGAAAGAAGAATAAAAGACAGACGAGAGCAAACGAAAGTGACTTTTGCGAAAACAAGGTTAGCAAACGGGAGGCGGCCATCTTGGCATCAAAACTTCACCCTGACAGTCTTATTAACACAAAAACATAACATTTAACCGTGAATTTGAACTTGACAGACACGAGCTGCTCCTGCAAAACTGGTTTTGCCTAAACGTTTAATACAACACAAATTGGGCGTGGGCCAGATTTAAAAAAAAAAAAACGACCCTTAATTCATATATTGAATTATGGAAGACGTTAATCCAGATAACTATTAATAGTATATAACCATGTATAATGCAAACAAAGAACACGTTATCAACTTAAATGTACATGTTTGGCACCACAACAGACATACTGCCCCATGGTTACCACATATTTAAGTAGAAATATAAAATGTACTGGTTATTTAACCAAGTGCTTGAGAAATAAATACGGTAAACGAAAACTGTACTTCTACTCAGGTTTAAAGTTGCAATTACCGTCGTCACAATATTCAGCCGGTACCAGTATTCAGAGCTTGGCTTTAGTCAAATTAGTTTAACTTAAATATAAACAATAATTACACCACAAATGGCTAAATCAACAACGGTCTAAATGACAGAGCTATGCTCCCTCCTACTCAACTGTTCTGCACGTTTTCAATATCACATCTCAAAATCCAATGCCTTCCTAAAAATGGCATTTTTACTCAAACGTTTGAGAGAAAAGACATCTTTCATTTAGCCATTCACGTATGTCTACTACACAACCTGCATACCTGTGTCTGATCTTGAGGCGAGCTAGAAAGTAAGGTTTATTTGCTTTTCTTTTGCCGTTTCTGGCTGCACTGCCACAGTAAATCACTCCGGTTGGAGGGCGAAGTGAAGGAGAGACGCCTCTACCGGCAGCCCCATCATAACCTCAGAACGCAGGACCCCGTCTAGGAACACGTCCCATCGCCTGTCATATTGCTTTGTAAGTTAGTAGAACATAAACTTGAGCGATATTTAATCATTTACCCTCGCTTTTCTCGATCAACATTTACCTCCAATATTATAAAAAATTTGGACCAGTACATTTACATTTGTAACACATTCTAGGCAAAATTACAAATCCGCTCGGAAATTGATATCTGGTCCTGTTTAGAACACGCCTCCTACTTTCTGATTTAAAGAGGCATCGTCAAGATAGTCTAGTGGAGTGTCTTGTACACGTTATGTTAATCTCAGAACGTAAAACATTTGAATATATACAATATGTAGTCTTTTGTAATATGATGATATATCATGAAGAAAATGTGTAGCTACAGTTAATCACTGTTCATGTAATATGCACACTTCTACCCACAGCAGACACCATGCTCAAAAGTCCAAAATGAAGACTGAAGTGAAGCGTAACATTGTTCACACGTCAGTTAAAAGTGTAGTGCTGCCAAGTGATTTTACTCGTTTTCCACGGTACCTAGTGTTAACCCCATATTGTTTCTGGAAAAAGATGAGATCCCTTATTTTTTCATTATGTGTTTGTGCCATTATATTACTCCTTAGACTTAGAGGCTGCAGTTTCTTCTGATTGTCTTTATTGTTGTTACATCACTCTTCTGTGTTATATAAGTTGTATTGGCTTGCTCACAGCTTTAGAACAATCTCCAATGTGATTTGGGGATGGTTCTAAAACTGCATTTGCAGTAAAGTTGCTCAACTAGTTGCCTGGTGTAGTGTAGGTAGGGTTGCCACCTGGCCCCATAATTCCAGAACACTGAGACAGAACAGGATTTGTAAGTTGCCTTTAAACTGAAGGAAATAAACATGTGAATTGAGCCCTAAACCTTTGCTAAATTGATTCTGGTGATTAATTATCTTGAGGCAGCGTGACAATACAATAATAGCTTTTAACAAATGAACTAAATAAATAAGTACATCATCAATATTTATTTTATTAATAGTTTTAAATATATATATATTTTAAAATTTCTTTATAGTTTCTAATAGTATATCACCTTCTCCCACTGAAATCATTAATACTGAGCAGCTGTTCACTATTCCTGACACCAGACAACGTGAACACTGGATCAGTGTTGTTATTTAATTGGGATAGTCAATGTAAATTAGGGCTATATTTTACTAATTAATAGGATATAAATAGCATTTTTTAAATATTGAGAACTGAAATATCATTTTGTTCAAAATAAAAATAAATATCTTGAATAAACCTACACACGTTTATTCAAGATGCTTTTTTTTTATTTTGTAAGATTTGTATTATCACAATGATTTGGATAATTAAGAAGCAGTATAAATTAAGCAAGTGCTTAGTGCTCAGTTCACATGTTTATTGCTTTCAGTTTAAGGGCAACTTAAAAACCATGTCCCGTCCCAAAGTGTTCCGGAATTATGGGGCCAGGTGACAACCCTAAGTGTAGGGTTCTACTTTTAAGCAATCAGATACAGTATATCTACTTTTTGTTTCTCGTTTTGAAGGCTTTAATCTGCCCATCATTCAAAATCAGATCACTTGTGTATACTAGTACTACAATAGCAACTTTGTTGGGTAACTTTTCACACTTGTATTACCAAAACAATAAATAAAAAAAATAAATAAAAAAACATGGTCTGGGGTGAAATTAAGACACCCTGACATACATAATGGCTGATATTTAAAACAGACAAAAATAGGAAAAATAATAAAAGTAAATTTTTTATCGCAGCTGCCCTATCACAGTCTTAAAAGTAGCAACTTACAGAGATCAATGGTAACAGTGCCTTTAACAACAGGTTAGTCAGTTAAACCTTTAGGTGCATGAAATAGCTGCATTAAAAGGAACTTGCAGTAGTCCTCTTTTTTCTCACATTTTACAGTAAGGTTATTTATTTATTAAATACTTATGAAGACTTCATTAAAACAGCAGACTGTATTATGGTTTTATTTGCATTTAAATAAACAGCAGGTATACTTCACAAGCATCCAACCAACAGTTAATATATTAAAGTTTATAGAACTACTTTTTTTTTTTTTTTTTTTCCCCCCCTGTTTGGAGTATAGGCAAATTATTATAATGTAAGAATGTAGCTCATTGTACTATATCATCATATTGCTTTGCAATTAAGTTTGCATCCCAAAATGTATTAAATAGAGGTATTCTATAACCATCTGTTAGTATACTTACATCAGCATATGTGATTTTAATACTGAAGGTATTGTAGAACAATGTAAACATTGACAGATACAAATAGTGTTAAATCACACAAGTGCAGTTTAGTAAATAAGACAAAAAGGGAGCTATTACCTTCAACTTTACAAACAGCCCTATAATAACTACCATCAAAATGTTATTATTGCCCATTACTGTTTTGCCCTGGAACAAAAAAAAAGCTAAAAAAAAAAGTAAATAGCTTCAAGTGACATTTTCTTTACTGTCCTCTTGCTGTTTTTGACGTTTCCAATGATTCTGATTCTTGCTGCAGTTAGCCCAATCTTGTTTTTTCATTTCATTGTTTTATGTACAATCGTGTTAACCCTTTAAGGTTCAAGGGATATGTGTGTCTCACAAATAAAATGATGCTCTTTCTTATTTTTGCTATGAAAAAATCTACCGACAGGTTGAATCTAGTCATCCAAATTGACAGTTTCCTTCCGATACCTGAGTCTGTATTTTAAAATGTATTTTAAGAAGAAACCATTTAAACAACAGTTCAATTCCTTGTGTACCTTCAGGGGTTAAGCTGCTTTGACCTGAGCTTAACAGCAGCTCTTGAATAGCAGTTGACAAATTCTCCTTCAACACTGACACTTTTAAAACTGGCTAGACCAGCAATGTACAGGATTAGTTTTACAAGTCAGCATTTCGTGAAATTATTTGCCCATACACAATGCCTGATAACTTGATGGTGTTGGCTCTTAGAGACTGAAAAGCTACTCAATTTTGAAGAATGCTCTAGCAGTTTTTTTTGTTTTTTTTTTAAATCATACTTCTAAGCAATCTTATTCTCTCCTGACAGAGAAATATTTAACAAAAGATTGAAACTGTTTTTAGTGCATTGTTGTAAAGCTGTTCCTTTTCTAATTCCAAGTCTTATCACTTTTCATTTTAGTCAGAAATTAAACCGATACTATATATATAATAATTATATATATATATATATATATATATATATATATATATATATATATATATATATATATATATATATATATATATTATTATTAAGACACCAACAAGGAACACCCTTCATAAGAATTTTTTAGAAGTTAAAATATAATCTATTGTTAAACGCACAATTTTAATTCAAGATTATTTCCACTTGGTTTAAAAAAAAAAAAAAACATGATAGTAGCATAGTAAAAGTTTTACCATGTCAAACACGCAAACTCACAAGTGTTTTGTAATTCAGTTTGATCACATTTGTTAGCTCAGTTTGTTCTGGCGCAGATTTAATTAATACAATAAAAGAACTGTGTGACTAGTTAACCAACATACATTGTAATAACAAGTTAAAATCTGCATCAAGTTAGTAAAGCAACTGGCTTTGTCTCTATAACACTGCTAGTGTATTGGCTAAACTGAACATTATACTAATGATGGTTAAGTTTTGGTCCAATCCAAACACTGTTAGAGTTTGACTATGCTTAAACAAATAGGTCAATCTGATGACAATAAACAGATTTGCTCTCCGAGTCTAGTAAACAGCCCATTGAAACTAAAAAAATGATGCTGCTACCTAGGGACAAATATAATATGGAGAGTTCCAATACCATCACCATAGTAACCATTTTTAAATGCACAGTGGGCACTTTAGGAGCAGTTTATATAATTCCATCCCAACCGACCACACATTACCTAAATTATCCAAACACATTCAACCCCAATAATTTAAATAACGCTGCATAATTTTCTATACATCTTTCAAATCTTTACAATTTAAAACATGAACATACATTTTCATAGGATTCAGTTGAGAGTATGTTGAACCAAAACTCATTAACAAAAGTTTCATAATCAAAGGGTAAACAAAAAGCTAACCCTAATCCTAAGGCCTAACCTTGCTCTTGACCCAATAAATGAAAAATTAAAGCCTTAACTTATTAGTTTGTTTTGTAGAGAGACCACCATTAGTGGCTTCTCAGCTGTTTTATTCCACTGGGCCACATATGCAGCCCTAAGTATTACCGAACTAAATCCCCAAATGCAATCTTAATGCACCTCTTTTGTCTTGGGTATAATAAAACAATTTTGGCAAAATAATGCCAAGAACTTAAATTTAGGTATTTTAGAGATTATCACCATTATCATGACCATTATTAAGGAGCTGTTGCATAACCTCAGCGGGAGCTTTCAAATTTGGGCCACAGAACATCACACTGAAGTTGACTCTAGCCGATTAATCTTTTCAGTATGGAAGGTTTAGAGAAGGGCCAGCAGTATTCATTGGGCACTGGTCCGTTAACTTTGCACTCAAAAAAGGAGAACATGGGGAACCAGATCCTGGCTCTGCGGCTCTGCTGATAGGCTCTGGTGTTCGCTAGTGTGTGGTAGTACAAAAACAGTCTTGTAGTGATATAAAAAGCAATGAAAACATCTATTGAGTAGTGTTCATGGGCGGCTAGTATAAAGAAGATGCCAAACAGGTTCAAAACCCAAGACAAGGTGTGTATAAAGTTCCAGCTTCTTGGAGTGTCTAAGAGAAAGAAAAAAAAAAAAGAATATAAATTATACTCACTTCACAGTTTATATTACTAACATAGCGGACAATTAATACATACAGTATTAACAGTATTTATTTGTTGTCATGTATGTTAGTAATATAAACTGTCTATATTAACATTCTCAGGTTGTCCAGAAAACTGTAACAACCTGCAATATGCAGATTACTTTAGTGGGAGTGGGCTTTCTCCCAAGACATAATTGATGAGTCGAATCTCATTGCATGCTGAATAAGTAAACTTTTTGTTGTAGTTCTCAGAAATCACATGTGATGGCAGAAGAGGCACAAGAAGACAATCAAGTGATTTCCTTGAGGTACAGTGGTCTCTTGCTAAGAGAACACCCCTCGGGAAGCAAGCAAAGTGTTCTAGCCAGAGTTTTCTCTAAGACAGAGTTGACTACCGGGCACCATATGCCAAGGCCAGTCACGATGAGAATCAATAAACAAATAAATGTTATTATGTATTTATTACTTGTCATGAAGAATAAGAATAAGTAACAGAAAAACAATAGGCAGGTGTATGTTAATAAACCATAATAATAAACAAACTGCCAAACTAAATTAGCAAAGCACCCCTACATACGGTAAAAACGCAGCAGTGGCTCTAACGGAAATTATACATATGAGAATACATTTTACCACAACAATTATTAACACAGCACTCATACAAACATTAAAAATGCAGCAGCAGCTCTAGATTGCTCTCGTGATGACAAGTCAGTTTTGAAAACATTGAATAAACCATTTGAATTTGATGATGATGAGTAATCAGGTTACAAAACAGTACTTTATCAGTTTTGAATTGATTAGCAACCAATCACTAGGTGCCAAAAAGGTGTTCTTTTAAACAAAGTTTTTTAGACATAGCATTTAAATGGGCAAATTCCGTTTCACCACAAGGTTGATCCCTAAACACCTCTAAGGTGGTGTACACAGAGACTACTGTATCTTTTTTTTCTCTTGAAATTTGAGGGACTGGCTTTGTTTACAAGAAGCTAGAAATTCCTGATTTTCTAGATTTCTGGGAGTAGGACATGCATATACAACAAACATTATTCACGCTGTATAATGTGAATCAATATCTCCTTAGTGACAAAACATTGCACAACTCTCCAGCAATAAAAAGCCAAATCAACCATTTCCTAGCAACTGAAAACTGCTGAGCATTAGCCCTGACAAATTTATTTGGGCACAAAAAATTATGTTGACGTTTAAAGTCCTCAAATTCAACATGGAATTGTACTCGTGATATCATCTTAACAAAAATATTAAAAACATGAAACAAGTTTTAAAACTCTGCCCTTTGCAAAAATATATATATAGATATAGATAGATAGATAGATAGATAGATAGATAGATAGATAGATAGATAGATAGATAGATAGATATTTGTGACAAATTCTTACTTCTGGTTGCACTCTATGACTGTATAGTATAGTCTTCCACACACTACCAGGTGTGTTTAAATAACAAACGCTGACAACAGTGTTACAGTTACCCTCCGTGGGTTGTATTTATTTTTGAAAAACAAAATCAAATAAACAAAACACAACCTAACCCTTTCTTGGGTCCTAAACTAAACACTTATTTTTTCCCACCAAACTAAACAGGGGCAGGCTAATTCTGCTTACCCTGAAACAAACTTTCCATTCAGTTTTAAAGTCCTCTGTTACCTCAGCGTCTCTTCTCTTTGTTCTCCCCCTCCCCCTACCCCTACCCCTACCACCTCAACTTTACCAGCTTTAACTGATAGATAAATAAACAATTAAGACCAACTGATGATCACTCCTGAGATAGGTACGCTCCCCAGGGTCTTAAAACTTTCATATATCCTGTCTAACAGAATAACTTATTTTCAACAAAACATAACATAAACCCAAGTCTGTGATTTAGCCTAATACATCAATTCTTGGGAACCCATTTACATTAACTTTTTAACTGTAATTTTACTTTTAAACACAATACATTATTTCACAGTTTGTTTACTACCCAGTTGGTTTATGTTGTCTTCACATTTTATTATTTTAGTTTTCTTTGAAACCATCACCACAACCATTACCCAGATGGAGTGTGCTTTCCTTACAGCAACCGCCTCTCAGCTGACCAATGTACACTCCATCATATATATATAATATATAATATATATATATATATATATATATATATATATATATATATATATATAATATATATATAGCTCAAAGAGCCAGCTCAAAGAGCCCTGCCCAACGTTTCGATATGTTGTACATATCTTTCTCAAGAGAGCCTGTGTTTGAATCAAAACATTGGAGGTATTTATAGGTGTTTGATGGCATGACAACTACTTGTTATTGTTTATATTCAAATCCATGATTTAATCTTACATGATGTAATGGTGTTCTATGTGTGACATCACTTTTACTTATATCTTTAAATCTATATTAATTCTAATTAACATTATTTTATATAAACTTATATTTATATTATCATGCAATGCTGGCTCTGAGGATCAGCCTTGATATGGTCTCCCCAGCACATCAGCATGCACAACTTTTGAATTAATTTTGTTTATTTAATTATTTTTAACTTTTATATATTTATTGGAATTAATTAGTTCATTCTTTTCTGTTGAGTCCCGCTGGCATAATTGTGTTAAGTTTATTTATCCATTTACTTTCTTTTATTCTTCTATACGTCGCATTGTCTAATTTTAGCTGTTCTAATACTAAAAACTTTACATCATTTATGTCATGTCCTTGATTGGTGAAGAAATATTGGGCAAAAGTTTAGAGTACGTCATTACTAATGGGACTCTCTTGACCTTTTTATCTCTATTTTTATAATCTAGTAGATCATCTCTTTTTAGTTTATCCACTTTTCTTAATTCTGTCTCTATAATTCTTTCTTTGTATCCTCTTATTTTAAGATTTGTTTTTAATACATGTCTTTGTTTTACATAGTCACTTTCTTTACAGCATATTCTTCGTATTCTTATTCCTAGCCCCTTTGGGATTGCCCTTTTAGTGTGTACTGGATGTGCAGAGGACATATGGTGGTGTGACATAAATATTGGTGCATGTCAGTAGGTTTATAGAAGAGGTCAGTCTCAATTGAACCTTCAAGTTTTACTACAGTATCTAAAAATTTGATTACTTTTCTTGTCCATCGAAGGTCCACCTTAATATTACCGTGTATTTCGTTTGCCATTTTATGAAACTGGAAAAGAGATTCTTCTCCATGTGTCCAAACCCCAAAAATATCATCTACAAACCGAATGTATTCTAAAGGTTCTCTTTCTGATTTTCTAAGTAATTGTTCTTCCCATTTCCCCATGTATGTACTGGCAAAATGCATTCCCAATTTAGATCCTATTGCTGTACCATCATTTTGTTTGTAATTTTTATCAACAAATGAAAAATAACTGTTTTCTAAAACTACACTGATCACGTTCAGCACCTCTGCTGTGGGTATTGATTTATCTAGTCTATTATCTAGTGCTTTTTGACAAGCTTCTAAAGTTTCTTTACGAGGGACACTTGGATACAAGGATTTCACATCCATGCAAAATAAAATTGTATTCTCTGGAGGGTTGTGCTTTAGTGATTCAAGTCTTTTTAAAAATTGTGTTGGATCCTTAACATAGCTTGGTAATTTCTCAACGTGTGACCTAAGTTGTTTTTCTGCTATTTCAGCTATTATGTGTGTTGGATTATCAATCGCGCTGACTATCATTCGCATAGGGTGATTTTCTTTGTGCATTTTAGGATTTCCTCTTGCTAGGCCTGTTCTTGCATTATGTAGCTGCATGTATTTTTTTAATTCTTTTGATATAATGCCTTTATTGTATAGTCTCTCTGCAATGTCCTTTACCTCTTTTACCGATTTATTGATCCTATTGCTTTTAACTTCCTCATATGTATCCGTATTCTTTAATTCACATTCTACAGATTTCATATAGTCCTCTGTGTTCGTTATCACTATTCCCGATCCTTTATCTGCTGGTCTTATACTTATATCATCATCATTTAACAACTCAGTCATAGCTTGTTCTTCAATATTGGTTAAATTAAGTTTACATTTTTTCTTTAGTCCTACTATAATTTCTTGTTTAACTACTTCAATATACATATCTAACCACTTGTCTCTTCCATCCGGAGGAGTCCAAGTGCTTGTACTATTAACCTTAACCCCATGCTCATAATTACCTTCTGAATCTGAGATATTTTCATTGAAAAAATATTCTGCTAATCTCATGCGTCTCTACCACTCCTTTAATTCAGTGGCTAAAATGCTGCCAGACATATCAATATATCACTTTTTAACAGTTTACTCTAGTGGCAGCTATACTTACATTCCGTTACAAAGAAGTTCAGCATAGTCAGAACTACTGTGTGACCACTGAACATGTAATCTCCACAGGTATGGACTCCTGTTAACGTCATTCCAAAACCACTCCAAATGGCCACCGCACGCTTCAGTTTTGCCCACATGTCGCTGTTTAGCTGAAATATTACAGAATAAAGGAATGTGTATTAATATGCATCCCAACAATAATGCTGTCATATAATTGCTTTGGTGTGCTATGAATAATTCTTAGGAGTAGGTCACAGTTGTGTATCAGAGTGTAGAAGTGGCTAATACTATTCCCACTAGAGATCCAGATGACACACATCAGTTAGCTGTAGCAAAAGTAACAATTACACCTACACAACCTATATGAGTCAATCCTGTCAGCCAGGTGACTGCTCTTCACATAGGAATTCATATTTACCAGACATGCAGATTTAATAATCTGATTATTCAGTCTATTTATACTACAGTGCACCGTGACTGCAAATGCCCTCCCAATCAATTTCATTTTATATGCAACACTTATTTGCTGTTGTGTCATCTAGTTACCATAAAATCATCTATGCGTGTAGCAGTACAAACACAAAACTATACTTACGAATTTAATACCTAAATGTCAAAATATTGGAACAAAGTTTAGATGCATAAAAAGAACTACAACTTTGTCAGTAACAGTTTTCTTAAAAGTAGACACAAAATGTGTTAAAAATGAATCGGCACTTCAAGAAAAGGATTATGATTAGGGCTTGATTTTTAAGATGGACATTTGTGACTAAGATACCATAAAATTGACTTTTAGAGGAGTGTGTTTGATTTGAAAGTAAATCATACTGACTGGCAAAAGAGATTTCAATGACGACCCCTAGGCAGCTCAAACCAATACGTTCCTCTAATATGTTTGAGTGGTTTACACAGTGTTATGGGACGAATAAACAACGTATACCAAAAAATATAAGAAAACGATGAAGCAATCACAACCCTAGGCTTCAACTTCTGTGGCCTCCAAGTCTTTTTGGGGATGCAACACCAAGCAGAAAGTAAAATTAATAATAATAGCATGTCTAAATTCCATTTCTTTCCCACCGAGAAGTTGAATATGACAGGCACTCAAACATACCTTTCCAGAACACTGCAAATGTTGGCCAGGCACCGAGAGGGAAGTCACAAACATCGTAATGCAACGCAGCATGAAGACTGTGCCCATGAGACTGCACAATCGGCGTAGAAGAATAGATCTGCAAGTGAAAGCAATATTGAAATGATCAAGCAAGAAAAGTACAGGCAATCCGAGGGCTATCCAGGAGATCACTTTCCTGCCTGCCCTGACAGAAGCTAACTGAAGAGGCATGGTTGTACAGTGTACACAGTAGTGCAACATTGTTGATATTTACAAGAAGACCGAAGGGAAGACTTAACATCGTATTGTGTTTAAAATACAATCAATAATTCCACGTCATGTTGAAGTAAGAAAAATAGATCTACATTTTTTTTTAACACAAATTTGTCAAAATTTAAAAAATCACCATTGTTGATTGATGGTCACTCTAAAGTCTTTCCTAAACAAGCTAGTTATGTACCTGTGCTTGTGAAGAAGCAACACCAACAACCAAATGTTACACAGGATCACACCACATGCTTCAGCCATAGCAAAGGCCCATGGTATCCTTGGTACACTGTAAAGAGAACAGAAATTAACTGAGGATAACACTATGTAACACAATTTTTGTTCCTGGGTAGTAAGCGTTATTTCCTAATTGCTTATGCCTCAAAAGTATAGAAAATGGCTATTATACCCCACAAACTTTGCTTTTGTGACCAGGACAGTGATATTTCAAAATATCACTATTTCCAATGGGAAAACGGGCAAATGTGTGTCTTTTCGTTCATATAAAGTCAGAAAAAAACAACATATGAATCCAAATTAACATGTATTTATACTAAAGTAATACAAAAATGACTACAAAAGATTTAGAAGTGAGTAGTTTTTCAAGATTTATGATTATACTGTAAATACAGTATAATCGTAAATCTCGGAAAACTACTCACTTCTAAATCTTTTGTAGTCATTTTTGTGACCCACTAAGTAATGGGAACAAAGTACTTTGGACTACTTGACCTGACACTTGGTTCTGAGTATTAAAAGGAAGTCCATTATGTAGAAAAGAGACGGAGCTTCAGTACACTAACTCACTGACCCAGAAGGGAAATAATGTGGCAGCCGCGGATTGGAGGAGCAGCTGTAATCGTTTACCAAGGGGTCACTAGTGACGGTATAAACAGGGGTCAAATCGATGTTATCTGTTCCTTCATTTTTGGTTATTAATAATCATGAGTGTTTGTTTTGTTCTGTCTATCTGCTTGGTTATATTCACTAGACAGCCAACACGTTCCAGAGCTGTCACCAAAGGCCAGCTCAAACCCAGAACAGCACTTCACTTGTATCACTATAAACTGTATTTGTCACACAATCACTAATTCACGCACTAACTGTACTTGTGTATGTGTTTTGTGTTTAACGTGGGGATACAATAACAGGATTTTTTCAGTACCAACCAGGGGATTATAACATAAGTAAAACACGCCGCTGTACTACTTAACTGCATTATTATTTAAAGAAATAAAAAACAAACCTTTGCACCTGGATTACAATTGCTTGTCTGTTCTTTAATCACCTGCACACTATTAACCACTTTGCCACAGCCCCACATTTGGTCATGTTTAAACCACTGTAATTAATGCATGCAGTGTGCTAAAATCAAAGCTGAAATTCTCAAAACAAGTGATTCTTGGTAATAAATGAACGGTAACAGCCAGCACCTACCTGTCTAAGAATATGTCTGGCAATGGGGGGTAGGTTTGCATGTCAGGCACTCGCTCATGGACTATAACCATGACAAAGGACGTAAACCCAAACACAAAGACAACATAAACAGAACTTAAAATGGTCTTCCAGTACTCTGGGTCTAGTCTCCTAGTATGCTGTTTATATTTCCCATTAGTATACTGGTGGTACTGGTCTGCGCTTAGGCTGGCAACTGGTTCATCCGAGTCTCTGGCTGGGTCCCCGTTATACAGCCAGTCACTGCCCTGTACAGAGTTAGGGCTGTGTGCCCCTGAGCCAGACAGCCACCCTTCATAAGTGTAGCCCAATTCTTCTAAAACATCGCTGTTCTGTTTCTGGAGTTTGCGAATGGATACCATAAGCCTCTTGATGTCTCCCAGTACTTTCAACTCCAAGGGAGGGGAACGAAGGTCATACTCTGTCAGAGTCAGGATGGACGTCCCGTCCAGCCTGTGCCTGTTGCACAGAAGGTCCACATAGTCACTGAACCCTTCTTCCTTCAGCCACTTTGCCACGTGCTTGGTGGTCCAGCGGTGGATGCTGGGCTGGCTCACCGCCATTGTTTTGCATTCTTTCTGTAAAAAGAAACATACACTACAAATTAGTAATGGCTTAAGGTTCAGCACTGTACCAAAAAAGCTTTGCATTTATTAAATGTTTTTTTTTTCTAATTAAGCTCAAAAGCCTAAGTTTAACCCTGAAACATGTATTGTTTGCAGTGGAGTTTTTTTTAGGGGAAAATGTTTACATATTAAAAGCAATAATGTCGGTTCATATAGATTAAACAGGTTGATAAAATGGTTACATAAATCCCTACCTATTGTGGTCTGAAGTTGGCTTTAATAAGGCATGTAAATACTGTAAATGGGAGTGGAGTGGTTATAAACCGATAGTAAACTTGCTTAAAATTGCGTAACTTATCCAGCTATTTCACTATCTTTCATTTACTGTAAATTGCAATGTGTGCAATACTCAGCAATACTTGATTCCTGTCTGATAAAAGCTTGTAGACAGATGTACGGTACTGGTGGATTACCCATCATGGGTACAATATGTTTAGTATCATGAAATACACAAGGATAAACTGTTAGACTATTTTATATCATATCAGTCTCTTCTTTAATTCATGGCTGAAGTATTAAAATAAAATGAAAATGTAAAACAAAAACAAACACTCTCAAGGTCTAGTATTTCAGGATTGAAAGCGATGCAATCATCCTTCTCTGCTCCAAAGTTCCCAGTCCAAGTTCAAATTTTTATCTCTGACAGAAGCTGACACTGCTTTTCAGCATTGATTTAGCAGCCCTTTATCAATTAAGAATAGACTGTAAACACAAATATATTTGAAAAGATTGCCTAAGAGGGCATATTGTACGATACAGGGTTCATATTTTAGGGGTGTGGAATTATCCTTAAAAAGTTCAGCCTTTGTATGGCTGCACCACTTTATCATGTTTACACTGGACACAGGGTGTACACTTTTCATAAAATGCATTTTTTTTAAATAATTGTTATTTCAGGTGGCAAAGAAAAAAAAATCCCCACCAATTAACCATCCAAATATTCTAACTTTTCATTAAGATATAACATAACACAAGATGGGTTAAAAAACATAAAGTCAGCACAACTGGAAAGATCAATGTTGCAAATGGGTGGAATGGAACACACAGAACCCTCATGACTCACATTAGGTTACTCAAGTACAGTACTTTAACCTCAGCCTCAACTTTCATACAGATACTTATTTTCCACAATGATTACAAATCCCCTTCTGACAGCAACCAAGTGACATGAGCCAGGTTTTTAAATACTAAGCATAGTCATACTGTAACCACAACCAAGCCACCTGACATATCACAGGGCACAGGTCTGATAGGAAGCTAACTCTCTGGGGGCTTTGTTAGGCAAAGACTTATACTGCAGTTTTATTTAGGGAAAGATTACAAAGACGTGGCATTAAAAATAGATATAACTGTCCAATATTAAATCACTGTTGGAAAACGACAGTGCTGACAAATTACAAAGATATGTAGGGTAGCCCCACCTCTAGCAGATTCCCAATACACATTGGCTCAAGCCAATTCAAGTGTGATGTATATGACAACAGAGATAACAGCTTACTTATATATGACATAATATACACCACAAAAACAAATTGATGAAAACCTGATGATATCTTGAGAACAGCTTAAAATAGCTAAAAAGAGTGGTTGTTGTGGGCTTCAAGCTAGTAACCTGAATTCAGTTTTAAGATTTTATGTAAAAATATTGTAGTGAGTAAAAATACTGACCATTTTACTAAAAGTGAATACCATTCAACTGGTGCACTACTATATCAAGCTTTCGGGGATGTTGATTTGCCAGGGCCAGAAAAGTCTTAAATGCCTCAGATTGTTAAATAAAGAAACTACGTCACTATGAGCAAGCGTCCACAGCCTCACATTATGCACAGTTCTTCACGGCAATAACCTCCTGAAGTACAGCATGTTCTTGTTTAACCACTCACCACACATTCTGACTTGATGATCTGATAAATAAGTGCAGAATGTGTAAAACCCAAGCTGCTGACACTTACATTTTCAAGATCATGTAAAAACTAGACTGGGTGTTTTTGGGAACAAAAGCAAAGCCTTAACAAGGGTATATGTTAACAGTTTCTGAAGTTAACATTTCCATTAGATAACAATGGCTTACATGTTTGAATGACGTAATTCTACCATATTGTAGATTGTCCTTTGTATAGTACAGCAAGGCTCTGCTGAGTTCTCTTACTTGGAAACTGTTATCCTATTCAGGATAATGTAGCTCTGTGTCATACATATAATACCATACTGCAGTTTTCAGTACACACAGAATGCTCTCTATGCAGTGTTTCTGCATACTGAACGCTGTTGGCTGTGCTCTATAAGTACAGTGCCCAGTTCCTTTTAGTGGAGCTACCCTGGAACGCCAAGAAGTCTGGAACATTGACATTTGCTATAGTTTACAAAAGATATCTGTAGCTTCTACAGATTTCCACTACTGTAACTTCCAGTTTCCGATAGCATAAATAGACAAATTACCCAGTCAATTATACAGAATTTAGAATAAAATGTGCTTTTTAAACTTAATAAAGAAAAAAAGAATTGCAGTTTACATTGTTAACTGTAGGGTGAGGTGGGGGTGTAATGACATACTAGTGTCATCATGATATGACATGTATCACGGTATGTATCACGACACACGTGATGGTCCTGATGGGCTACTTGTATGACGCATTTAAGATGTGCCACACAATGATTATTCAATGACTTCTTATTTTTTTACAAGGCAAAAATTAAATGACTCAGTGAAGTATGTAATCATAACAACTACATGACATACATAGGCCCTGATTCATGTACCAGTGGTAAAACTGGAATTAAGGCTGGTGGTGTGTAATTATCCTACCAACTTTACTCCTTGCTTCCGCTGTAATTCACAAACCTAATGGTGTTTTTTCTGTGGTGTTTGATCAGCTCTGTGAGGACATTTTTGTCTTGGTGCGGCTTTCAAGCAGTCACATTAAAACATAATTGCTGCTACAGTTGAACTGCTTTAAACTGAAGATATTATTAATAACTATAAAAGGATATTTGAAAGTCAAAGAACAAACACAGCCAATCAAAGAGAGATCAATATGGTAGAATAGCAAACCTGTCGGTCAAACAAAGAGAACAGTGAGTAAACTAAGAAAGATTGGGGGGGGGGGGGGGGGTTTACCCAGAAAACTAGTCTCTTGGATTTTTCTTCAAAATGATGTATCAATGTCAACTAGATTAATTTCTGAGATGTGTCTATTATATTTTTTTAAATGTTTGGTAGGCTAACTTGATGTTATCAAGTTTCATAGCCACAAACACCCAGAAACATTATCATACACACCCTTTGTTTGCTATTCGGAAGGTTGCTTCACAATAGAATTTGAACTCCGGGGTACAACCTGAACATGGGAAATCAAAGGGCATCTGCTAAGTTGCAGAGCAAAGCTATTCAAATAGTTTGCTGTTTGAGTACAGTAGTTCATGTCCAATAGTTATATCCAAAAAGAGCTCATCTCAGCAGATGTATATATACTACAGTACATAAATAAAGAAGAATCAAGACAGTGCTTTCAGACCTTAAAAACTGTACAAAGGATTTCCAGGTCTTTCAAAAAAAAAAAAAAAAAAAAAACGTTTCTTCAGTATTTCTGCCCGCAAGTGAACTGTTCAGTACTGTTGCACCACGTATTGACAAAGCAATAATACAATATATAGTAACACAGCTGAACTGTAGACAAGTGAGTACAATACAAGTTAAAATAATAGGTTCGACCACACCACCGACTAGTTTTGATGATGTGTTTTCTTGTAGATGTTAAAAAAAACGACCAAGATATTTGGCAACAGAAATACAAATGCAATAGAAGACAATTATTCAAAATGCATACGTCAAAAAAAAAAAAAAAAAACATACCACTGGGATTTAATTGACTTAATTTCCTCATTTACACATAACCCTACGTATTAACTTGTACCTAAGTTAGAGCTTGCAGAAAGCAAAATTACTAGTTAGTTTGTTGACAACACCCAAAGACGTCTGGCAGCACATACAAAGTCGGTACACAGTTTCTGGAACAATAGTGTGTTCAGACGAATGTCTGTATGTAAAAACGCTGCCACAAAGAGCCGTTTAACGTGCATGACACACAAATGGAAGATTGACGAATTGTAACACCTTAATTTAACCAATTAAACAAAAAGACATGACCAGTACCATTCTTGAACGAGGGCCTCTATATTTTAATGAATCTATTTTTTCATATTATAAAAAATGTGGGGGGAGAGTGAAAATGACAAACCCCAACTTATTCTGTTTATCTAGTAATAAAAACCATGAAGGGTACAGCAGGGCTACTCACACGAAATTGTTCACTCATTCAATATGTCCAGTTTCCCTTTAGTCAATCGTCTTATGCGCTTCTTCTAATAATACCGAGTGTGGTACATTGTGTAATGGTTACTAAAGGCAGTGCAACTCCAAATCATGCTCTCTGACTTCCAAACATCTCGTTCTGACAACCGAGCAGTCGTCACGGTAAACAGGAACTACGTAGCAAAGAGGTTTGACAGGAAAGACCAGTTACAACGGAGGGTGGCTCTGAACGATAAGAAAAGAGGCGTTAAAACTACTGACATCTGTTGGGCAGCAGAGGAAATGGGTTCTGTCATAGTTCAGACTAAAACTTCAAAATATGATTAAGAATATTTGCCTTAAAATAATTCAACATTAAAGTAAAAGTTTTTTTTTTTTTTTTTAATACATATTCTTATAAAGTAATCCATCCATTTCTTTTAACGTATTAGCACCAGCTGCATTATTACTGGCTCCCTATTTTTTTGTTAAAGATTTTTTTTGGTTATTTGCTTTTTTTTTTTTTTTTTTTTTATTCAGTACTTTAACATACATGCCAATAGTGTCTATTTTCTAACAAGTGCACCGCGTTGGCTTTCTGTGGTGATCTACTTCTTTCTTTCAAATAGCATATGTCTATAATTGTTTGCGTGATTTCGTTTAATTGCTAATATATATCCTGCCCGCTATTACAGTTTTGTCACATGATTTTATCGGTAATGTAATCCCAGTTTTACATATAGACTGCTCGTTCTCAGGGTTCGGCCACTTTGCTTTTATAATTTTCCAAATTCTAGGCCGATTTGGTTTTCAGATAACGTCCCAGATTCTGGGCCGCTTTGCTTTTCTGAATTCAGCCCCGTTTTTGGATATTCTGCTCAGCTAACAGCCGAGTTTCTAAGTCATGCATGCTCAGTTTATCATAAAAAGTACATGATAACTGGATTGTGAATTCTTTAAAGAGTAACCCTTAGTATATGAATCAAAGTTAATGTATTTTTTTTTTTACTCTACACAGAAAACATTGTATTTTTTTATGAAGAAACAGAAATAAAATGTTTTTTTTTTTGTTTTGTTTTTTTAATGTATTTCTTTATTACAATGAAGAAACTACATTGCAGTGAATTAGATACTTGCTTGAAAATTCCTTTTTCCTTTTCTAAAAACAAAAAATAAAAACAAATGAAAACCAAATCGGTCCAGAATTTGGGGCATTATCTGAAAACCAAATCAGCCCAGAATTTGGGGCGTTATCTGAAAACCAAATCGGCCTAGAATTTGGAAAATTATAAAAGCAAAGTGGCCGAACCCTGAGAACGAGCAGTCTATATGTAAAACTGGGATTACATTACCGATAAAATCATGTGACAAAACTGTAATAGCGGGCAGGATATATATTAGCAATTAAAATAAATCACGCAAACGATTATAGATATATGTGTTTTGCTGTATAAGAGTTGCACTCTGCACCTGCTGGCAGATGTCTCAGTAAAGTGAGACAGACATGTCAAATCAAAAATAAACAAGCTGCTGGGGATAGAGAAAAAACAAACAAACATGAGGATCAAGAGAAAACAAACCAGCTCACAAAATGACCACAGAAGAAATATTACATTGTAATTTATCAAAATCTTTTGAAAACTCCAGCACTGAAGTTGAAACCCCATCTGTTAAACAGCTAGAGGACATATTGTATAGTGGCCAGTCGTCCTGTAGACATGTAGATGAAGTGTGGCCTAACATCTACCTTGGGGATATGTAAGTACAGAGAAGACTTTTGCAAAGTTTGTACTATGGTGTGTTATTTTTTAATGATCCATGACTGTGTTTTTTATGTCTAACTAAAATAGTAAAAAAATAAAATGTTTTTTTGATTTGAAAAGGCTGCCATTCATCCTTTATTTAAGATCGATTTCAGATTTTCTATTTAAAATTTTCAAATGGTACAGTCGACTAGTAATCTACAGTTGCTCCAAATACAATGTGCCACGCCCTCAATAACTCCTGTAACACTGTTCTGGTTGACACAGTATTTGGTATTTGGGGTAATGTGCATTTTAATTGACTTTCATATCATAGCCACAACAAGTTGGACTGATTTCTAGATTTAAGTGTTTTACTTCAGTGTTATTTTTCTATTTGTTGCAGGTATATGGCTCATGATAGATATGGCCTGTGGAAGATGGGAATCACTCATATTCTAAATGCTGCTCATGGGAAAATGTGCTGCAAAGGAAGTCAAGATTTTTATGGTACAACTGTAGACTATCATGGAGTCCCAGCTAATGATCTGCCAGATTTTGACCTGAGTCAATATTTTTATTCGTCAGCTGATTATATACATAAGGCAATCAATTCTCCAGGGGGTAAGAATTTTTTTTTTTTTTTCTAAGTGTACTATTCATGACCTGTATTCCTGCCTTTAAACTGTTGAGTAGATCAAGAAAATGTATTATAAGAACATTTGCATGGCAGTGGTTGGTTGATAACAGCCTTCTGGATTTCTTGTGAAACCCTTAGCATAGCCACCAGGTCATTACCTCATCACACGTGAAAACAATCTCTTATCAAAGAATGCAACCTGTTTATGAAATAATGTCCCAATGGTCCTGAAAAGCAATTGTTTATGTGAGTATGTCTGAACACTGATGTTCTTCAATTAATAAAAACAAACTTCTGTCTTTTGAAAATACGGTCATTTGTAAAGTACAAACTTAACATTTACCATTAGCAATATGATTTTGTCAGCAAAAGCCAGCAGCAAAGACCCAGGCATAATTGCAGTTGTTAAGCTGGTGTGTGAAGTCCTACTTAGTTTAGTTTTCAATGAGGCATGCAGCAAAGGAATGCGAAGAATGAACTGTAGTATCAGAAGCTGTTTCTAGTTTAAAGTTTTCCATTGCCTTCACATACCTGGCTTTGAAAACAACCCCATTCCAGCTCATGTGCAATTTCTAAACAGTGAGTGAAGTTCAACCATCAGTATTTGGAAATCTCGATTAGCACTAATCTTAAAACAAGGTAGTGGTAATCAGTGTCTGTGAAGCCATTCAAATGACGAATTTAAAAAAGGAATAATATTATTATATGTATATTATATTTTGTATGCTAAGTATGCTATTTTGTAGCCTCGATAGTAGTAAAAGGATATGTATTAAAGTAGTTATAGCTAATGAAATAATTCCATAAATCCAACCTGTTGTGCACTTTCTTTTGCTAAATTATGAAGTTTTGAAACCCTTATAGCAAATAAAGGCAGCACAGCAAGGGAGATTTATGGTGTATTGTGTTAGCTACAACCCCTTTCATTGCATTTGTAAGTTTCTGGTAGTTTTACAAAATTATAAGTAGTTGTAAAACTGCATAATTATTTCATATTGCCTAATCCAAGATTTCTGTTTTTTACTTCACAGCCAAGATTTTTGTGCATTGTGCTGTAGGAGTGAGCAGATCTGCCTCCTTGGTGTTGGCCTATCTAATGCTTTATCACCACTTCTCCTTGGTTGATGCCATCAAAAAAGTGAAGGAAAACAGGTGGATTTTTCCAAACAGGGGTTTCCTCAAACAGTTACGGACTTTAGATATCAATTTACATAAAGAAAGATATTAAACTGAATAGGGATCTAGGTCCTTGCATGTCAGTATCACTGGCTATCAAATTGGTATTTTCTGTGTGTTCTCAGGCAACTCTAGAATACAGTACATGATCCCAGTAGTAAGAACCATGTGTTTTTCAGACTAATCTGAACTGAATCATAATGCTGTGCTGTAATCTGTGGCCAACAGCTGTGTTGACGATTGGTCTATAAGCTGTGAGAAACATTATAGAACACTGTTCCATAGTCTGAGAAAAGAGACAAAGTAAACATATAATTGTAAATACTAATGTTCAGATGTGGTTTTCAATTATGTTTATTCACAGATTCAGCCTTGCTAGCATAGTTTAAATTACAATCTGCAAGACACTGCTGATCCCCTTTGTCACAGAGTGAATACAGCTATTGTTAGTGTGAAGAATACATAACTGGATGCTTTGGTGTAAGTCTCCCACTGTATGATTTGCAAATGAACAATATAATCTAAAACTGTGTGGTATTCTTTGATTCTGTCCTTTGTATAGAAAAAGCAATTTATTTCATCCTCTATATAATATCATCTATAACAGTCAAAGAGATATGCCTGTTGCAGTTGCAGAAGATTTCGCTAAATTGCATAGTCTGGTTTATATACTCTGTATCTTGTTAAATGTTAAAATAGTTTAACTTAATGGAAATTATCCCTTAGAACTGTTGGTGTTGTTAAAAGCTTAAAGAGCAATTTACATAATGTTATTTTAATGTATATGAAAATATACTATTGTTTATTGTTGATAACTTTTCATGTAGCCCTGTAACAATAATGTTTTACAAAGCATGCCAAAAAGAGTGTTTTAATTGTGCATTCCTGGTATACTACAAAATAATGCAAACAACTGTACATTCTATAGAGCCTACTTTACACATTCAAAATGGCACTCTGCTTTAGATTTAATTCATCTTCAAAGCAGACATTATCAACTGTAAAAGGCTTTCCTCAGTTTCCAGGATATTTATTTGGGTACAGTAAGGATGAATCTCTGCAGGATTATATCTTAAATTATTTATATTTTTTCAAATCATTATAACTGCATTAAATAATAACCATTCCTGCCAAACAGGCATTCTTGGTTTGAAATAGGATTTTAGACTTATCAAAGGCTGCATATATAGAAACTCAAATCACTGAAGTTTAATCCTGTTACACAGCAACCAGTAATGATAATTTATAACCATCTGTGAAAAGACTATATGATCATGGTTAACAGTTCTGCAACCCTTAAGGGGATGGGGGTTGTTAACTCTTTAGGGTCCGAGCTATTTTCGATTGTTTTTTTTACTGTTGTTAGATTTGTGGTTATAACTCTTTAACTATAAATGTTACAGGTACATGTCATACATGAAATTAATGTGCACATACTAGGCTTTCATAAAAAAATAGTCTGAAACTCACCCTATTCAATAAGGATTACAAAAACCACAGAAAAAGAAAGACGCTTTTTAGAAAAAAATAATAATAATAATAGAAAACATTCAAATTATTCATCCCAGACACCCTGATCATGTGGCACAAGATGGGGCTGTTCACTTTGGTTTGAATAGACAGCAAGGTGTCGACCATGGCAATATAACCCTAAACAGCTCTGGTCTCGTCATCTGATCCACAAACACAAAAATAATATAACCATTTATCGGACAATAGTTCCTTGTGCCTTTGATGTCGCCATTTCTCTTATTTTGTAAAGATTTTGTATGAAAATGTTTGTTTACTGCACCAAGGTAGGTCTGTTTTCAGCGCAGCAGCAACATTCCAAAGCACTCACATTTAAGTCTCCTAATGTAGTCATCTACCAGAAATACACAAGTAGGACCTCATTTTAAAAGTCTGAACATAGATATAGAATCCTTCTATATCTATGGGTCTGAATCTCCTCTTTCCAATGATGTATCGCAAGCAGGGCTGTCTCTCACAGTGCCTGAGTAAAAGAAGTTGAAGGGCGAGGTTGCCAGCGGGATATTTAACATTGGGCGGACCCTAGCAGCTTCTAGGAGAAAATAATTGGTTGTTTTAGGGTTTGCTTTCTGGTAGCTTAGTATGTAGCATATAAAAGTACATCATCCTCCATTTGAAATTCTTGCATGAGTACATTTCTGCATGTAACTGCATACAGTACATAATGCTATTTTTAAATATTCGGGAGAAGGGAAGGTGGTGGCACTTTTATAGTGAACATCTCAGATGCTGTTGCCTGCTTCATCATTCTTACCATGCTAAATTCAGTTTGTTTGAATGAGCTCAGAAAGAAGGTGTTACATATTGGACCAGTTGCCAATAAGTGGAAAAGAGAGCTAGGAAAGCACCCCATAGAAGAACACAGGTTTAAGAAAATGTATAGTCTTTTTAGACCTACAATGAATTATTTTGTCAATTAAAAAGATTAATTGTATTAATTGCTTCTTTTGTGTGATGGGGATTTTTGCTCTTTAACTGGCTGTAAAAAAAAAAACTATGGAAATGCCACAAAATAATGTATTTGGCTGAAATATTCCAGTGGAGTATGAAGTATTCAGCCCAACAATAGGGTTTAAGTCACCATTGCATCAAAGGTGTGTTATTTTCACGCTAAAACTAATGTTAATTAAATTTTAGGTTATTTTGTTTATCCATTAGCTAATGGACTCCAAAATATTTTCCTTCCTCAATCTTTATAAAAAGAAAGAGCAAACCAGATAGTGTGTGCTTATATATATATATATATATATATATATATATATATATATATATATATATATATATAAAAATAACTTAGTTAGAAATGAATAAACTAATCACAAAAGTATTTAATTGAACAAATGATCCCTGTCCACAACTTTTGCAGCCTACCCACTGCAGTGAAAACAAATAATGTAAAACTGTGTTTCCCAATAAAATAACATATTGCGCATGACCACAGCCACAACTGGGCATGACCATGCGAGTGGACTCAGGAGTGAGAGACGAATGATTGTGTTAGTCAACAGTGAAACGCAGCCATTTTAAGAAACAGGGTAGAAACATCGAAACCACTAAAAAGCTTGGGAAAAAAAAACAAGTTTAATTTGAACCAGAGATGCCACTGGGTATATGGGCTAAATACAAAAAAAGAATACTGCTGGGAGAAAGAAAAAGGGTTAAAAGAATGGATCAGCAGTGAACTGGCACTGACTCAAAAACAGCGTGTAGGTACTGTAAATGTGAAGTCTGAGCACATCATAGCAATCTGTTAGCTCACAGTAAGGCAGAGAAACATATTAGAAACGTGGCTCCCTATTCAAATGCAAGAAGCTTATTTGACACAGGATTTAACAAAGTACAAGTTGACAACTCCGTTAGAATATGTGAGTTGAAGCTGGCAGCCCATATTGCTTACCATTCCAGCATCCTTACCACAGATCATTTGGGATGCAAAGAAGTTCCACTTATAAAATCTGTCATCAGGCCTGTTGTTCATCAGGAGATGCTGGAAGACACTGGCAAAGAGCCATACTCTTTAATTATGGATGAAGGCACGGACATCAGTGCAAACAAACAACTCTGTGGTGTTAAGGTACTTCAGCAGAAAATTTAAACGTATCATGACATCATTTGCCGAGATTGTTGGCTTGCCAGTCTTGTTTAAATTCTTAAAGGAAAACAAATTAGAAGTGGAAAGATGCATTGGTCTGGCAACAGACAGTTGCAATGCAATGTGTGAGAAAAATAATTCGGTACTAACAAAATTTCAGGAGGTGAATCCAAAAATTGTGTACATCGTGTGTTTGTCATTCACTGCAGCTCTGTGCATCTAAAGCAATGGATGTACTTCCTCGAAACATTGAGTACATGGCATCACAGACGTACTCGTGGTTTTCCCACAGCACTCAGTGTCAAAAGAAGTACCGCAATCTATATGCCGCCATTAATGTTGGAGAAGCCCCACTTAAGATTTTGCAGTTTTCTGACATAAGATGGCTCGCAGTTAGTTGATCGAGTGCTTGCTCAGTATGAAGAGCTAAAGTTGCACTTTCAGCTTACACAGGACACCGAAAGGAACTACAGTGCTGAACTACTGTACCAGATGTATTAAGACCTCGTAAACAGAACCTATCTGTTTTTTCATCAGCCCGCTGTCAGTGAGGTCAATAGAGTAAACAAGCTGTTTCAGCTTGACAGCACAATCCAGCAAAACTTCTTGCTGATTTAATGACATTTCACCGCCGTTTGATCCAACAAATCATGAAACCTCATGATTTTCCAACGTAACTTGCAACAAAGACAGCTTGCCACTTTCAGCAGTTGACTTGGAATTAAGTTCCAGTTAGAACTGTCAGAATCAAAGATCGAACCTCAGAAAGCAGAGGATGTCAAACGCAGATGCAGAGATTACATGTTTGAGCTTCTGAAAGAGATAAAACAAAGATTGCCTCTCAATATCCAGCAACTGGAGTCACATACCCTTCTCAGCCCAACTGTTGTACTCAGTTCCAAAAAAAACACAGCTGGCAAATTTATCATTTTTGTACTTTATAGTGGAGTTCTAGGCAAACTCGAACAGCAATGGTCAGCTTTCAACAATGTACCCTGGGTGCACAGTGAAGAAGACAGCCAAATTGAAGAGTTCTGGGTTGAAGTAGCGAAACACATCGATGCAGCTGGTTTCACTGAACTTGGTCTTTTTGCCTTAGCACTTTTAGCTCTACCATTTTTTTCACAAATGGCCTAAATTAAAACTAAACTAATGAACCGAATGCAAGAGAAATTGTTGGAAAACATTCTTAAGGTCAGAGTATATATTGTATACAGCATAATAAGATGGCTGCGACCAATTTCAGCCATCCAAAGCAATGTATCACTATTTGCCGCGAACATCTGTGAAGCAAATAATGCAGAAGATGGTATCGACTCCAAGGAGCTTTTTTTAAATGAAAACAAATTTAACAAGTGTTTTTGAAAAAAGTTAAAACGTACAACGTAAAACTTTTTTCTTTTGCACGTAATTTGTTACATACAGCACTTTTTTCTTTGGACATTTTTAAAATAGACTTGAGATAAACCGGCGTGATGATGACAGCTGGCCCTTACATGAGGAGATTGTTTTTTTTTTTTTTTTTGTTGTTTATGTGTTATATTCCAATGTATGGGGCAAACTTACAATTAACTCTTAATTTTGTGTTTATTTTTAAAAGAAGTCAAATTGTTGGGTCTATTTTTTGCAATTTGTTAAGGTGCATTTAATTGATTTTGATCACCTAATTAGATTGATGGTATAATTATTTTTAGTATGCTGTTTGCTTTATACTTACACCGTGGCTTTTGCCTTACTTTATTATTTGTCTATGGTGAGACCTTTACACTGACTCAAAAATCCCTAAGGTGTTGTGAGTACTTTAGTCCTGGAGTCAGCTAATGCTAACAACAATGTGCTCATTGTGTAACTATGTAACCTAACATAACTGTTAAGCTAAGGATATTGTGATATGATTTACAGTTTAAAGAAGCAACTTCAGTTTTAACCATATTAGTTTTAAAAAGAAGTGAGCAATGGTTATCTACATACCATTAACCAATATATTTTGTCTTGCTAAAGAGCATTAGCCCAGGACAGGTGTGCATTACAGAGCATGGGTATCACACATGTATTAAATGCTACACATTCCAGACAGGGAAGCTTCAGCCACCAAAGCTTCTATGGCAAGAAGATACAGTAGTATGGCATAGCTGCAGATGACTCCCCTGAATTTGATCTGAACATCTACTTCAAGGCTGCAGCTCAATTTATACACAAAACACTGAAAAAAAAAGATGGTACAAGCCTATACATTTGTTAAAATAATTACTCTTTTTCTGTGTTTCTTATTATTTCAAGTCAAATAAGATACTTTAATATCAGTCTTTGTCCAGGTCTGTAATGAATTATCACCAATCATATCTGTTTTTGTTTATATACCCATGTGTTACTTGTTACAGGAAAGGTCTAATGCACTGCATTCTGGGAATTATCAGATCTGCCACCTTGGTGTTGGCCTGCCTCATGCTACATCATCATCTCTCAATCCAGGATACCAATCACAAAATTATTCAAAACAGAGCAATTTATCCAAACAGGTCTTCTAAAACAGTTAACAGATCTGGATATTCAGTTACAAAACAAATTAAGAATGTGTCAGCTTCTTTAGTGACAAGTGGAAAAGAATGAAAAAAAGAAAAAAGAAAAACAGTTCCTTTTAATAAATATCTGTGGAATATTCTCCTGGATCTGGGTGTTATGGTAATTGTTCCCTGTCATATAAATAATTTTCTCCAAGACGTGCATACCATACTAACAACCTGTTTCAGTCATTATAAAGGGTGGGACTGAGTATTATTTACAGTGCAGGTTCATATTTACTTATGGCTTTGCTGTACACTGAGTCACAATTAACCCACTACTGGACAATTTCTGGAAAACAAGTAAAATATTAATATAACTAAATACATATCTGTGTTTTGTGTTTAAAATAATAACATACAAGTTAGATACCATTATATTATAATACCAGAGTATTACCCTGAGGAAAGGTTATGCAATAGCAGGCCAAGACATTCTTTATAATGGCAAAGTAACTCATATGTAGCTTGCAAGACTGGGCACCATGCTAGTGAGTTCAAGTATGTGTTGCATTGGTACTGGGTGACAGTTCCATTTTAAAACAAGAACATTCTGTTTTTGTTCAAATTGTATTAGCCAGTTATGGCACTTTAACTGAATATTACAGTGCACATTACAACATGCAACCAAATGTCTGATAAGTTCCAATTAAATCGTTTTATTTTTAAACCAGTGTATATATTAATATTTATACTTTGGCTTTTAACATATGGAACTTGTTTGTACAATATGTAACAGCTCAGTTTTATTAATTCCTGTTCTTGGGTGAATGGAACGTGTAATTTCTGTTCACTTTTGCAGATGTATAAAAAAGTTTTAAAAATTATAATTAACATGTAAAAAAAATATTTGTCTTTATGCTTCTGATAAAACAAAAGACAAAAGGCACTTCATTCTACAAACTTGAAAATGGTATTTAAAAGACATTATTCACTCTTCTACCAAATGTTTCTTTTGAAATGTGGTATGATATGAACCTGCTTCTCATTAGAGCCAACCTGGAATATGGGAATACATTTATTTTCCAGATATGAACAGTACGTTTGCACAATGAACAACATTTCATAGAAATCTCATGTGGCAGTTTTAGTTGCATGGCCATGACAGCTTATCTAAATAAGAAGACTGTGTAGATTTGGATTCTCGTAGTCTTCATATTAGAAAGGTCCAGTTCCAAAATTCCAAAAAGTTTAATTTCTTTATTAAAAAATAATGCGTTTTGATATTCATTTTTGTGGAAATATTAAAAAGAAACAGTTGGCAAAACAGACTTTCTTCTTTTCATCAGGGCTGCCAACCTATACACTACACTAGATGGCAGTGGTAGACCATATAGTGACTGAAAACAATGTGAAAAACGAACTAAAAGATTCTCAGCACAATAAAAGGAGGACCAGTGAGAATGTTAATAAGGACATCAAGAGGTAAGAACATTTTAAAACATTAGATGGTAGTCCTTTAAAATATGTTATATATTAATGTTCTGGGTGTTTAAACAGAGTTATTAATACATGTTTCTATAATTATATGATTCTCCCATCTCTTCAAGATAACTAATCTGTCATTTGCTGTAAAACAGTAGTTTTGCAAAACAATCTGGCTAATGCCAATGACTAACATTTCGTTTGTGAAATAGTTAATTAAGCTTACCTCAGAATTTAAGATTGAGGGTTTGAAGCTGTAGACTAGTAGCCAAGTATGAATGTTCCATGCATTTATATCTTCAAATAATAAACACTACAAGACAAAAACAAAAGCTCATTTTATTAACTGGTTATATTGTTGGCAGAACCAGTTTATTTTGCTCTTTAATCATGTACAATGAATGTAGCATTGCATGTGGCAGCAATCCTTGCTTGCTCAACAGAACATGGAGGACTCAAGCATGTGTTGCCAAAACAAGCTGGCTTCTAGTTTGATTTTAAAATAGAAAATACCTCCAGGCAGATAGTTGAACATGGCCTTTTTTTTTACTTGATGTAATCAGCATTACAGAGATTACAAAGCTTTTGTGTTGAACTGGATTTTTCAGTTCCAGTAAGTATATCTTAGACCAAGAAGCCAAGGCAAGTATACTCTGCATGCAGATAATTACATTCTGTAACACTACAAATGCTAAGGCGATATTTTTATATTTTGATCCTCTTATGCTTGCTAGTCCTGAAAACCCCAGTCCAGTATATAAGTCACAGTTGTGTGATGTGTTGTTAACTAAGATGTTTAAAATAAATTGTGTTTAATTAATACAATTGTAAATAGAAAAATGATTATTATTACTTGTTTTCTTAATTTATTAATGGAACATATTGTACTGCAGATGATATTGGCTCCACCACTTACTTCTTTTTGTTTTTTTCGTTGTTTAACAGACTTTGAGATTAAGTATATTTTTAACGAGTAAGTAGTTTCCATTCATTTTTAAATGTCCCCTTTGCTTTTTATGTGGTTTGCAGTCATTCTGTGTGTTTTTTATTGCAAGTACTCCAATACTGTGCGTTTTATTAAGTTTGTGTAAAATACCCTACACTTGAGTAACGGAGCTGTTCATCAGTTCTACAGTTGCCTGCCGTAAATATGTACCATGTCTTTATTAATAGAAGTAAGAGCCAGTGCCATCTAGTGATCTGTTATTTGGATGAAGTTTCCTTTTCTTTTCCTAACAAAACACTGCTGTGCATTAGGTGGTGTTGGTGCTTACTAATATAAAGACTTCTGAAGTCATTGTCAAAGAACCTTATCAGAATACAATTATTATTTATTATGTACTATTAGAATGACTGCAAAGATCATGAAACATATTAGAGCCATTAGGATTCTTCCAAAACAAATTTGATTACAGTTGCTTCCAAGAACACCATTTGCTGCCGAAATAGGAACTTGCAGGAGTTGAAAGAGGGGTGATCGTTATCGAGTACTGTTGATACTGTCTCTTACTGTATGGTCTTCTCAGGGGCCTTCTTGCACAGTTAAGAGGACATTAACTTAACAAGGCCTGGGATGCATATCTCCAGCAATTATAGTGTTGCTATTTACTGAGAACTTGGTATAGACTTTTTTGAGGATAACAGAATTCCCTTCAATGTGAACTACGTTTGCAAAAGTCCTGGCCCATTTTGTTGTGGAAATTGAGGTATCTTCTTCAGATCCGTTTGATTTTGAACAAGTTTGGTGCAAGTTTTTCCACATATTGGGAATGTAGGTACTGTAATTATACTAACCTGCTTTTGAGCATTGTCAATGTCTTCAGCTACACATCTTCAAGTATCACAGCTCTGATAGGAAGAACTTAACAGATGTCAGCAGCCCCCTCACAGCAGGGTCCATCCTCCAGAAGGAAACTGGTCAATTCTCATCACCATTGAGAAGAGCCTCACCCTAGCAAGATTACAGTCCGTAAACATGACTCTAGCAATGAGTTAAAGTACAGAGTGGCAACATACTTGAAATTCTGAAGAAAAGGGGACTTTAGTGTGTCGAGAATGTCTCTGAGCCAGCATAGTTGCCATCATTGGTGTCTGCCAGTATAGAATACCAGTGCTGAGGTCATTAAAAGAGACAGATAAGGATAAGCTGTTGAACAGATGCTGGTGTGCTGGGCTCTGTAAGCCTTACCAAATTTAGAAAAGTGCACTGAGCTGCAGACGGGTCTCATGTCAAACAGCTGTTCCTGCAGACACTCTCATAACTCTCCTGGATAAATCAGGTTTCATATTTCAATTGCTTTGAGTGTAAACCACTTGTATACAGTTTACAAATGTAAAGTATAATTCATTTAACTTTCACAAGGCCCCTGGGAAACAGAGTTTATGTTAAAACAATATTTTCTGCACGTACTGGTGCTGGTGAATCTATTTGATTTCAAATAAATCTTGGCATTTGAGAAAGAGTGAATATAAGCATAAGGAACAATCTATTATTTTCTTATTTTTGTTTATTGTGTATTGGTGGTAATACATCATGTAACAGGAAGAGGTTGGGCATAAACCATTGACCAGACACCCCCAGGGAAGTGTCTTAACCACTGTGCAAAAAAACAGGCAGGTTTATGTAAGCAATTTTAGATCTTGTAACCTCACAGACATTTCACTGCACCTGTAGGGATGGACAGGAAATATGAAAGTGACTTTCATTTGGGATCACTAACTATGCCTAACTCAGATATCAGCAACACAAATAAAATGCAGGTTGTCCCTGATGTTCAAGGTGCATACATTAGTATCTCTGCAGTATAACAGAATGTACTGTTGGTTCTTAAGAAACCATTTGTTGGCTATATATTATAGTCCTGAGTTCATGTCTACAATTATTCTGTTTGATATTTGAGGTGTAAAAACTCTGACATCAGAAGCTGTGTTAATCCACCATCCATCCTCAATTTTAATCAATATTATTCAATTTAACAGAAGCACAGATTTTAAAGCACATAGCAGAAGAATGCCAGTAACCAACAACACTGTGAGCTCAGCCATCAAGAGCCAATCAGAATACATAACCCCATCTTTGCAGGATCTTCAGCATCTGCTCTGGACACGAAGAGGAGCAAGTGGCCATGTCGACCAAGTGTGGCCCAGAATCTACCTGGGAGATAAGTAAGAGGAACAGCCATTTACGTTAGTATCTTAGACCGCTAAGTGTGGTATTGGGCTTTAGAAAAGTGTGTTGTTTTAATGATTTAAACAGTAGTTGCATAGACCACTTCAACTGTTCTTAATAGAGGATAGAAATACAGAATAGTACCCCTGTTATTCTCCTTCTGGAGATCATGACTGTGGCCTTGGTTATTCTGAGCCTCAGTCCTATCACCAGTGCTAGTGGTTATGATTTTTCTCTTTTTATTTAAGAATAGGTCGAGAGACTGCAGAAAGCTGATAGTTGTACAGCAAGCATTGAGTTAAACAATGATTTTATCATTTAATAGATGGACAGCTAAAGACAAGAGGTCACTTCAATCACTTAAAATTACTCACATCCTAAATGCTGCTGATGGGAAATACAATGTCTGCACTGGAGCAAGGTACTACAGTGACATGAACATACTCTACCATGGGGTTGAGGCTTTTGACACAACAGCTTTTGATATCAGCCCTTTCTTCTACTCTGCAGCTAAATTCATCAGGAAAGCTTTAGATACGCCTGGCGGTAAGTAGCTGAGACTTTGTGTGAAGTGCTATCCACAGTGATGAAGCATTTATTAACCTTTGTTAACATTTATTTTCCAAGACAAGGCAACATTGTAACTGAACTGAATGAACTAGATAATGGAGAAGTTAGGAACACTGTAATCAATAACACTCAGCAACACACTTTTATATCTTTATATCTTACAAACTTACAACAATATACAGCTGTTAGACTGCACAGTGATTTACATTTCTATCATATCGACTTTTTCTTCAACAATTCCCTTCCTCTCTTTATTTCTCCCTATATCGCCACTTTGTTTTTCTCTCTTTCTCTCATCCTTTCTACTTCACACATCATTACTTCACTGACCCAAACTACACATCAGCAAAAATTCAGGAAACTGGCTAACTGGCTAAAGTCAAACCCCAAACAATAAATCGTGTCAAGACACAACACATTATATTATAACATGAAGGACAATGAATAGGTCATTAAAATGTTTGTATAATTTCATTAAATATTTTAGATTCTGGCATGGAAGATCAAGATGCTAATTGTTAACAAGGGTAAAATTTGCTGTCTTTCCAACAGATGGTATGTAGTCCACTGGTTCATATTATTATTATTGGGAAGCCCTGTTGATCACTACCAGTAATCTATCCTGCTCCTTACATGTGGGTCTCAGAGGAACATTATTCCATCTGCTACCATAAAGAATAACTAATAATAAATAACCTGATGATCATAAGACACCTAAAAGGAGCAAAAACCTTTTAATGAGGTATAGTATTACAAAAAGTATTGAAGTGCCATTACTATTTTTCTATTTTACATTTGCTATTTCTGTTTTACATTAAACACATTAACTTGGCAGTAGCTCTACACGAATCCCATAAATAATATATAATTCTACTTCATTGTGTACGGATTACTTCTTGGCATCGCATTGTTGCGGCAGGAGTGTCAATACTGAACAAGATTGTCTTACTTAATTATTCTACTTTATGAGCACATCGTTTGACCCCTAAATTTGATATAAAAAATGACATGTCTACAGGATTGCATATTTTGAGATTGTGGCTCGCATGTTTTAAGAACTGTTGAACCTTGTTTCCTTACAGCTAACACTATCTGTTAGTAATGCAAACAAACTTACCTTTTACATGGTCTGTTTTCAGTACAGGAACTCATTGAAAGACACTCAGAAACAGACATTCTATTTTAGTCTAAAATTGACCACCTTGAAGGACCTCCCAGTTTTGTCCTAAAAATTGAATTTTGTTCAGACTTAATCTACTCTGTTATCATCACAACAAGCAAACTCAGTCTAACTTTTTCATATCGCTTTCCTTATCAACAAATATGAAGTCTGTTTGCATACACATGCCCTGCCAATTCAATTCCTGCAGATAAAAATGCAAGTTCATTTTGGTACCAGATTTTTTTTTTTTTTTTTTTTTAAGTGTGATAATTTGAAGATCATGTGTCCATATATCTAGAACATACAACCTTATCACAGGTCCCAACATTTCGACAGGATTAGTAATTTTTTTTTAACCAACCACTTTTTACGGTTGCATACAGTTTCCGTTTTGAACAGATGTCATCTTTTAGAGAGGGGGACACACACACACACACACATTATGTGCAGGTGCACAATAGTTGCCACATTTGCATGGTTCAGTTGTAGAGTTTGAAAAGCCCTTTGCGATCCTGTATGCTTTCTAAACAAATGCCAATTCCATTCCATAACGTAGAGAAGTTAAATGACACACCCTGTTCACAAACTTTCCATTGTTTAATTAATTCAATAATGTTTGATTTTCAAACTGCTCTGTTGTTATTTTCTTTACCAGTCATCATTTAATTAATGTCTACAAAAAAAAACTGTCAATACCTCATTAGCGAAAGAAGCCCCCATTTTCAGTATTGTTTAGGTTAGGCATCCTATTTAAAAGCAAGGATGCTATCTGAATCTGTAATATGCATCGTTTGTCATTGATATTAAATGGTGGTGTACTTCTCTGAACAGGGAATTTGCTTTTTATTTCAGGCAAAGTGTTAGTCCACTGTGCAATGGGCCTCAGTCGCTCGGCAACTCTGGTGCTGGCCTTCCTGATGATTTACGAAAACAAGACCCTGGTGGATGCCGTCAAGGCTGTCAGTGAACACAGGAATATCTCTCCTAATATGGGCTTTCTTGGCCAGCTTCGAGAATTAGACATGAGATTAAATGATGAAAGAAAATTAAGGAGAGATTGCAATGTTTAGGTCTCTTAATGTATCTTAATGTGGTCTCCTATCTACACCCTACTGTACGTAGGAAACCACAAACTGGACTCATCCATCAACAACCACCATACTAGCCATCTGACAGAAAGAGACTTGGAAGATTTGGTGCCTCACTCATAAACCATTATTGTGTCATAAGTGGATTGCGGCCCTATGCATTTACTGGCATGTGTTTATTCTCTGGTTTTATTGTCCCAATGCTAATGAAAATATATTAAAGCACAGCTATCCAAAATGTCTAATTGTATTTCTATTTATTTATTTTGCATTCAGTTGTTAATAAACAACAGAGACGTATATGCAACACTGGACATTTAGCACCATGCCACAAATTACATCTATACATGTGTAATAAGAACATAAGAAATTCTAGAACGAGAAAAGGCCATTCGGCCCACCTATGCTCGCTCACTTTGATGCAAGCATGGTCCGTTAGCGCTCAGGAGAAGAAAAACAAAAAACCCTAATGAAATGAAACCTCTGGGAATCCATGGCTAAAAGGACCACCCTTCCTCCAGGTGGCAAGCTAAAGGTGTTATTATGGTCATAGAGATGGTTATACAGTAAAGTTCATGACAGCATCCAGTCTATTTCTGAAAGATCCAATAGTCTCTGATTCAACAACTCTGTCCAGCAGCCTGCTCCAATGGTTCATATGACATACCCTTCAATCCTGGAATTAATCGTGTTGCTCTACTCTGTACCCTCTCCAATGACTTGACGTCTTTCTTATGATGAAAACACCGTGTAACAATTTTCTTTTTTTTTTTTTTTTTTTTTGTTCCTGGGTAGTAAGTGTTATTTCCTAATTGCTTATGCCTCAAAAGTATAGAAAATGGCTATTATTCCCCACAAACTTTGTTTTTGTGACCAGGACAGTGATATTTCAAAATATCACTATTTCCAATGGGAAAACAGGCAAATGTGTGTCTTTTCGTTCACATAAAGTCAGAAAAAACAACATATGAATCCAAATTAACATGTATTTATCTTGTTGTTTTTTTCTGACTTTATGTGAACGAAAAGACACACATTTGCCTGTTTTCCCATTGGAAATAGTGATATTTTGAAATATCACTGTCCTGTCTGATGCAGTTGGGAATTGCATTTGTAGCTGGAAGGTTTATAATTATCACCGAATTAAAAAAGGAAACTGCTTCAGGGGAGAGCTCTTGAGGTTTGCACGACGCACTAAGGAATAGAACAAACTGAAGCCAATAGTTCTGAAAAAAGGAGGAATTAGAAGCTAAAAGTAAGTAAATTATTTTGTTAGTTAAATAGCTGGACAGTAGTTTGTAACACGATAATTAGAAGCATCATGAGACGTTTAATATGATAAGTTATTAATATCTACATTTTCAACTGAATGTAAAACAATGTATGAGATATTATATAATAGACATATATATATAAAACTATGTTGAGTAGGTATATTCTGATAAAGAAATATTGAATGTAAAAAGATGTTTGTTTTTTCTTTATATATATAGTCGTTTGCATACTTATTATTGAAGGCAACAATACATGCTGACACCAAACTTAATCACAGAACCAAAGTTACTATCAACTCATTAACAATAGGTTATAAACACCTGAGGTTAAGATTTGAGTTTGCACTAAAATCCACACACCTTGCTTTGCGTTAGAATCCCATTATCATCAATAAAGGGATACAAGGGTGATTAGGACCTATTGTAATCCATTTTAAAAAAACAGCCTCCCCTTAAGCAGGTTTCCCTGTTTGGTAATCTTGTACTAACACCTAGGTGATATTATATATAATTGCTTTTACATGTGTCTTGCTTATCTATGGATTTGTATATATATATATATATATATATTATATATAATTTTAATTCATAGATTTTTGTAACATGGGTTCGGCAGGCTCCATGGATCACCAACATATCTTCATTGTACAATTTTCAAGAAAAAAAATGTGACACAAATGCAAATTTCCTTAAAACTCAATGCTTTTGAACATAGAGCTGGAGCGAAATACTAGAAGTTTATTTATTAATATTGACAGTTATATGTTGGTTATTTCTGTGTATAATAACTTTCAAAGGTTTAACACGGTAAAAGCACATCAAAGTGTAATATATCATAGTGAAAGGATGTTAAAAATAACTAGTTTTTTTCTGTATATCATATTTGACAGTATTAGACTACAATACATTCTTATTCAAATTACTTTACATTTATGGGGCTAAGTTATGTGGGTACCTCATAAAAGATTCACTAAAGCTGAAAAGCCTAACTGATCAATGGGAATCAGAATGATTGTCTGCTGCCCTTCTCTCTATGTTCTGGCTTGAAGTGCATCAGAGAGGTGCTTTCAACCAGATGGATTTTAACTCAAATCAATCAACTACAGTGGAGCAATATTTAGAGGTGTATTCAAATAATCTAGAACTAAATCTAAAACTAACTAATTCAAAGCAACAAAATAGACTTGAATTCCAAAACTACTTACCAAGCAACAGTCTGGTTTGAGTTGCTGCCAGGAACAACTGCAGTTGGAAGTCCTAATTATACATTTAAAAACACTCAGCTGTCTTGAGATCCATTTTCAAACAGTTGTCTCTCCAGACACCCTAGTATTAACCCATTCAGGGCTCATAGCCTTCAACTTGTGTCCCTGTATCTGGAAGCAGAACTTTCACATTCCTTTTGTAGCTGTGATCTTGTGTAACCATGAGCAGGCAGCAGCAGGGGACGATGCTCCAAGGATATAAAGGGCTTTGCTCAGCAAGCCAATAATCTAGAAGGAGTTTCCTGTAACATCAGGCAAAGCCTCAGAGTTTCTGTATATTTTTATGCTGTAAAAAAAAAAAAAAATGTTTTAAAAGTTCTGTAAAGAATTTAAAATAAATACCAGCAAAGTTTATTTACAAATATAATAACCACATGTAAAAGACTATAAAAAACAGATACAGTAAAACCTGCATTAGTGGTCTTACTAACCAGTAAACAGCAAAGCAAATTTGCTTTTCTCATACCATTGAATGACACCTTAAAAAAATAGACACTTAATTTAGGTTGAGCTGTGTAGTACAAGATAAAGTCAGCTCTCTATTAATTTACTCAGCTGACTGAACTCTCAAGGACCTGTGTAAGCACTCATGGTTACCCACACTGGTGTTGAAGTTGCAATATCTCCATATAGTTTGCAATCATGATTATAGTCAGTGAGCAGGAGGCAGCTTTGGGTTTTGACACTGGTTAATGATTCATGTTATAAGAATGAAATGGAGCGTTTCCAAATAATGTTGTTTAACACAGCTGTTGAAGTACAGTTGGTGTGTGTTTTTAAATACTGTGCTTTACTGATTAGTCTGTACTTTGAGTTCCATATACATCACCCTGTGTAAAGCACCATTTATATGGTTTTGTTCATTTGCTCGCTTTTGCAAAGGATCATCATGCATCTTTCCAATTCTCTGCTTGCACAATCATCTCAGATTTCTGCACATAGCACAGGACACAGGCCAATGGCATATCCCATTTTGGAATGCAAGGGGAAGTCATTTAAGAGGTCAGTGATACAAGCAGAGGTCAAAGTTCAGACTCAATCAATCCCTATACAATAAAAACCATGTGGTGGTGTTGGGTCCAGGAGTAGGTATTCCAGAACAGACAGAACCCTTATTTCATGATTGCTAATTAAAATACACAGGGCCACAGAGTGCTGTTAAAAGTACAGAACTTTTGTAAATAACATTTATTGGTGTGTAATATTTTACAGTTCAATAAACAAGCGCATTCTGAGGTTACATCATTTTAAAAAGAGTATACTAATGAAAATTTATGCTATATCTTAATGGTATTTTTTTTTTTTTTTTTTTTTTTTTTTTTTTTAATCAGTATTCTTTATCATATACCTCTGGTTCAGAACCATTATTGCCAGTATCTTATTTAAATTATTTTGATTCTACTTAATGAGCTTAAGAAGGTGGGTGAATGAGAAAATCTGATCAACTGGATCAAATGTCACATCTTCATTTAAATATCTGTTTTAGAATGGCTGGGAAATCTGTGCATGAAGACAAGCAAGAAAGCAAGGACAAGTATGAAACCCCATCTATTTCTGAGCTCCAGAGCCTGCTGATGGTGAACCAAAAATCTACTGGACATGTCAATGAAGTCTGGCCAAATATATATATAGGAGATGCGTATGTACTGTAAACTATTGAGTTACTTAAACACTCCTGTATTGAACAACTGAACTCGATTTTTACTAAGTAAACTAAAAAAGCAGACCCAGGCCTAAAACACTGTTGGATTTCTAAGTGAAACAGTTTAGTAGCTCTAGCATTGAAACTTCTGCCTTTTCTTAGCCTTGCACCATAAGATTGGATTTATTACCAAGCATTTTCTTTTAATACACTGGCCATCAAAACATCGTAATGCAGGTCTTGAACACACTACAATGTTTGGGCAAAAGAAGAAATGTACTTCAATGTGTTTGTAACAAACCTATTGACTTTTTTTGGTCAGCATATGTCACATTCTCTCTTTTTTTTTTTAGATCATTGGAAGTCTATTCCTTCTTGTATTCATTCACCCATTTATTTTTTGCAAAATATGATTTATTATTGTTAACTTAAATATAATTAAATTAAAACTTCTAATTTTATTTTTTTAGGTACGCTGCACGAGACAAAGGCACACTGCTTAATCTTGGTATCACCCATATTGTCAATGCTGCTCATGGAATATACCATATTAACACCGGAGCAAAGTACTACAGTGACACGCAGATGCATTACCTTGGCGTAGAGGCAGATGATGACCCCAAGTTTGACCTGAGCCCATTCTTTTATCCAACTGCTAAGTTTATAAGGGCTGGTCTTAATTCACCAAAAGGTAATTGTGTATACACTGCACTTACTAAATGGTCTTCAATGGCAATACCAAGGGACCGAAGTAGCTAAAGGGCAGCTGCAATGCTATGACTACATACAGTGGTTACGTTTTCATATTTTGGCATACCAATCACAGTGGTACGAACCGAACCACACTGTGGTAATGCATTGCAGTACTATAGACCACTGTGTATCATTTGTTTAAAGCCATTGTTCTGCCATTGTTTTAATATTGAGCTCTGCTAATGGTTCTTACACTTCCTCTATGAAAAGACCAGTTTTGAAATAAGCTGCCGATGATCACAATTAAAGTTCTGCATTGGCCTGCACTGTCATCAGATTTAAACCCCATTGGGATTGCTGGTATGAGTTTAAGACTTCAGTGTCACCAAACAGTCACAGACTACTTTAAATCAAATAGGACATTGGGTGTAGATGAAGCAGTTACTGTTCAAGTATACTTAAAATACCCGACAACTAGGAAGCATGCCATATGTCTGCAACACGTTGCTCACTCATCAGAAGGGACAAGGTTATATATGACAGTTTTAAAGCAATAGCAAAAGCCGAACGAGGTAAAGAAACCCAAATGCTATTAGCTAGATGGGGCAAGAAAACAGCATGGGAAACATGGAGCTATTTCCCTGACTTGACAGCTGTATGACACAGTTGGCTCAAGTCACCAGAACTCCAGTATGCCATGCCTGTAACTGAGGTGGCAGCTACAGATGTCAGTGCAGTAACCTGCACTTTTGCAACACTTCACATAGGCATCTGCAAGGTTTCTACATTTGGAGCGAGTATCTGGTTGTAGCAACAGCTTGGGGAGAATGAGAAGGTTCATTTTAAACCTTTCTGAGTCGCACAGCTTTAAATTTTGCAGCTCACTAAGGGCCCTATTCATAAAAGTACTTGCAGACTGCCGTAATACAACAAATTTTGTTTAAAACTAACAAAAGTTGCCCATGTTGCTATTCATAAAATGATTTGAGAATATGGGCGACTGTCGTAAGGCACTTTATAAATGGATGTACAGTCGTTCAAGAACAAAAATCAGCCTCTTTTTGATGACAGCATTATTAATGTTCCCTGGTTGCCGTCGATAGTAAAAAGAATAAAGGAATCCACCAACAGTACTACCAAAACTAAAGTCTGCAGCTGCCAGTCATGGGCAATTTGTAAAACCTGTCCCTATCACGCCTGCCAAAAATTCAGGACGTGTCAATTTAGAAATAAATAAATAAATAAATGCTTTGTGTTTTCATTTTGTTTGGCAATGCTGGTAAACACATTTCCATACACACACACATAAGATTTCCATTCTTCATTGCAGGACTAAAAAACAAAAGGCTCCCTTTTCGAATCGCACTGTGGCTTGATCAGTGTTTTTTGCAATACCAAGCAAGCCCAAATTTCCCACCAACTGCTTCAGTAGCACTGGTATACTGTAATGCTCCATGAAAATAAACACGTTCACACAGGCAGTATTCATCCAAACTGTTTATTGTGAACACAGGTAAAAGAAATACAAAGACTGCTGTCACCCGTGGATCACAGCAAAGAAATAATAACAATAAAATCTGTCTATACTCAGTCTCTCACTTGCTCTCCTCTTCACAGCGTTGTTTCAAAATGATTATGCCAGAATATGTTCTTGTGTGAGTGTATATTTATGTTAAACATTTTCCTTCAAATAAAGCTACTGATTTTTTAATTTTTTTCAAAATATGCAGTGCTAATCACGGGTATGTCAAACTGTATAACAGAGCAAGTGTAGTAATAAAAGAGTCTGCCGAGGCTGTCATTAGTTTTGACTTGACTGGAAAAAGCGTTCAATAACTCCTAGTTATTGACAGCATTTTGCTGTCATTCACGCTTACGAATAGCAGATTGATGCTCAGGACCAATGACAACTTTATGCTAATGAGGTAATCGTTAACCTTTCTCTCAATTCATTAAAAACATGCCTGAATCTCTGGGGCTTAATGACGCATCTGGATTATCTCTTATGAATAGCAACTGCCGTTAAATCATGTACTCCTGTTTTCGCATTTCGACAGGCGCTAACCCTTTATGAATAGACCCCTAAGTGTGTAGAAGAAACGCTAGGGTAAAAGAGATGTACATAACACAGCAGATTAATTTGTTATGCTAACATATGTATTTGTTAATGATATATATATAAGCTTTTTTTTTCTTGCAGGGAAAGTGTTTGTCAACTGTGCAATGGGTGTCAGTCGCTCTGCGACTCTGGTGTTAGCCTACCTAATGATCTGCAAGAATGTGACACTGCTGGATGCAATCAAGGCAGTCTGCAAACATAGAGATATCTTTCCCAATTCAGGATTTTTGAGCCAGCTTAGACAACTAGACCTCACTCTAACACTAGAGAGAAGAAAGAAAAAGGAGCCCCAATAATTCTGTTTGTAAATGTATCACTCTTCTGTTTAAAGAAGCAGCTTCTACAATTAATATTTTTAAATAGTTTGAATAAAGCATCCTAGAAATAAATAAATACATATAATTTAACTGAATTGGAATGCCCCTGAATTGTTCAGCAAATAAACAATAGTTCTCTACCTATAACTGGCTCTGACACGATGCTCTACATAATCCAAGTGCTTACCATTTCTTGAATTCCATTTGGCAAACACACTACATGATGGAAATATATAAACAAGCAGTTGGTTTCTTAAGAATGCTTTTTCATGAAAATTAGACTTTGACTTATATAACTCGAGTTAAAAGTTTTGTGAATACACTGTTCCTTTAAGACCTACAAGAGTTAAAGTTTCTTCCAAGCAGAAACCAGAATAAACGTCCTGTGTTGATAATGCCCAAATGAAGGCGGGGGTATTTGTTCAATGTTTTTCGTTTCACTAATATTTTAACACTGAACATTTACAAAACAGATTTCTTCTTCGGAAGAGTTGTTTTAAACATCAGTGGTGCACAAACAAGTCTTTGTGGTGAAATTGTGTTCTGTACCTTCAGAGGGTTTAGAGACTGTAACAGATTGACTCCCAAGACACAATGATGAGATGTGAACGGTAAATAATAAAGAAAGATTTGAGAAAATATACATGCATGAGAAAAGGTTTGATATTAGTTTCCCTGTGTGTTGATTAAGTAGAAATAGTAGGCCCATTACTCAGGGTTTGCATTTTAAGGGTATTACATTAGATTCCACCTAGCTGTCTTGTCCGAGTGTGGGATAAGCCCTATTAGAATGCTACTAGAGTACAGTATAGTAAAGTACCAGTCAGGTCCCATTACTGGACTTAAACCCTTCTGAGCTGGACACCTTCAGCAATATAAGCCTACATGAACTCAACACAACTGCATAGTAGTCTGTACTACCAAGCTGCATTCCAATACTAATACAGCTGGTATCATGTTATGGTACAGAACACAAACAAACAAGCAAAGCAAGTGAAGGTGGTTCACATTTGCAATAAAACTATTCTTTAACTGAATTAGAAGAGTTTCATTTTACAAAACGTTGTGTCATATAACTTAATATAGAACAGACTAATCTTGGCAAAAAATGCAGAAGTTGTTAAAAAGTAGTTTGCAAGGCATGGACACGTGGCGATTAGATTTTCACAAGAAATGACCAGACAGGCTAAAGTGGATGATCAATTGCCTGGTAAAATAGAAATACTCAGGACACAAGTTATTACAATAAATTAAACAGAACAATTAAATAAATGTCATTGGTACTCCAGATGACCGCAGTGCTAGAAAATAAACCCGAAAGAAATATACAGCGGTGTTATTTTCACTATAGAATAAAATGCCATTAGCAGTACTTTTGCAGTTTCATAATAACCCAAGCCCACTTTGCGTGTAGTGTTTTGCTCAGCTTTAGCATTGCATGTTTGTGTTATTACTTAATTTTGTCTTTAGATTTTTACATGACAATCGCCCATGTCCTTAAAGAGCCACTGAATATTACTGAAAAACTAAAATTAGAGATTTGTAACCACGTTTTAAACGTTGAGAGATTTTTTTCTTTACTTTATGAATAACATAATTGTTGTTAAAATACTCTTGTTAACAATCTTAATCCACTTTAAAAAAATGCCCTGAAAAACTCTTTCCCACTGCTGAAAATACCGTTAAAGTGCTGGACAGCTAATTCACGAGGGTATCCTCAAATGAGATTAAAATAGGTTAATAGTTATTTGGCATGCCCAAACCAAAATGGGAAATGTATCATGTTGTGTCTTCCCATAGCAGTATGCACAACAGTTACTTGTCACTGAGCAGTAGCAAACTTCAGGTGTAAGGTTTCAGATCAGGGATATGTTATTAGCACATGTGGCTGTGTAAAACATAGCAAAGGTCAGACACAGCAGATCATGCTCTAAAAATATAATTTACCGTCAGTAACTGAGCAACTCTCCTGCTCCCAGGTTTTCACAAAGCTCTTCCTAATGAATGAGGTAACAGCAAGTGAATGAGGTATGGAATGATATTACATTTTTATTGCAGAAAGTGCTTTATTATTATTAAAGGCAACTATGAAGGAAAGCTTGCATGTTTATAGAAATGAGACAACAGACTGCCACCCCCCTATTTTTCACAATTGCATTACTAAGAATATTATTTATCATATATATGTTTAATTAAAAAAAACCACAAAAAATGTGTGAATTAATGAATTTTCATACATATAAGGAGATAACAGGGGTTTGTAGTCTTCATTAAATCTTATTTTAACTTTATGAAAGGCTAATAGATCAAATGTGACAGATAAGTAAGGTTTAATGTGTTATTTATATTTTTGGTCTTTGATCGGTTTTATATTAATTATATATAATTAATTTCAGGTAACACAATCAAAACAGGGAAGAAGAAAAAATATTTAGTTGAAAATGACTTCTAAAGGTCCAAAGACTCAAAAGAAGAAAAATGCATATGCTTCAGTGAAGATAGATCCAGAGGACAAATATATAACACCTGGAGCCTTCGAGTTGGAGCGTCTTTTCTGGCATACTCCTGTAAAATTCACACACGTCAACGAGGTGTGGCCAAACCTTTACATAGGCGATGAGTAAGTCACAATTCTTTTCCATCCAATTTGGAATTTGTAATACCAGTAAGCAGTGGGATTTAACAAAGCCTCAACTGGAGCCGAGATTCTCCGTTCAATTACTTAGGTTTTTCAAAACTTGTAATCTGTATCAAAACTGATCCGGATTTTTTAATCAAAATTACTTTTGTCTGGATTGTTTTGATCTAGTTTTTCAGAAAATGCCACTGCTGGATTACATTTATCCAGATTACTTAATGCTTTATATTAAAGAAACAAACCTATACATTTATTTTAAAGACCTGTTTTACTAAATGTTATCAAAAATAGTGCATTACAGCTACAACCAACAGATCTGCAGAAATTAGAAATTGACCAGATTAAGGGAACTCCATTTATTCTTCATGGGAAGAAGTTTGCATTCAGGATTTGGTTACCTAAATATAATATTGTACCTTTCTCTTATCCATTAACATAATGTACAATAACATTTACTATCAAGTATAGGGATCTACAGTATTGGATAATTTAAACATTTCATGCAGTTTTTAATAAAGTGGAAATGATGATCACACATACTGTATCACGCAATGTCTTTCCTGGAAAATTGATCTAATCTAATTTTAGTCCTCATTTTACTTGTAGGAAGACCGCATTAGATCGATACAATCTGGAAAAGATGGGCATGACACATATTCTTAATGCAGCTGATGGCAAATGGAATGTTGGCACAGGTCCCGAATATTATAGCGACATGACTATTGAGTATTACGGAGTTGAAGCAGAAGATCTTCCCCGATTTGATCTCAGCCAGTTTTTTTATCCTGCTACCCAATTCATTGACAGTGCACTCAGTAATCCAAAAAGTAAGTAAAATCTTGCATAATCCTTTTTTATATATAATCAAGATGAATCTGGTAAAGTACAATGCATAAAGTACAGTATTAATATAACATTACTGTTAATGGAAATGGGATTTTAATTTCAATGTAATACTGCTTAAATAAATAAAACATAATACATGTTGTAACAACTTTATATGGTATGCCATCATATATCCTCATGTAACCCCCCCCCAGTTAAACTGTACACAACACACACAAGGATATACATTGACTTTGGACTCTAAAGTACTGGACTAGATTTGTCTTTAAAAGATTATACACTTTCCATAAACAATCAACTGTGACTAATAGAAAGGAATCATATTGAGTTTGCAAACATTTATAGAACATTATATTCTTATGGCTTATCCTTTAAAATAAATGTCATACTTCAGAATGTGAATTGAGTGAATTGTGAAGTACAGAAGATACAGCACCTTGGGTTCATTAGTCTGTATCTGATTCGGAGGATGGGGGCCTAGAGGTGTGGAACTGGATGCCCTAAAATGCAAACAGTCATACTTCGGTCATGTTTGCAAAAAACTAAAATTAAGATGTATTGCCCTATTTATAGCACATTTTAAACTGTTCTCCATCTGGAACTAAACTACACTACTAGAACTACCTGGGGCTTCCCCAAAATATTATTTTGGTTCCAGACACAGGACGGTGTTAAATATATTACTACTGAGGATTTTAAAAAAAAAGGCAGCATTTGACACAATCCTCTGAGTAGCCATATATCTCATACTTGAGCGCAAAGATCTCAGTTAATTTCTCTGAGGTGCAATTTCAGATAGGTACAGTATCCATCCTTTACCTAAAAGTTATAAATATACTTTATAAACAGTAAAATTTAGGAAATGTTTTTTCTGAAAATGTCTTTTTTCTTTTTTAGATAAGCTTCTGGTACATTGTGCAATGGGAAGAAGCAGATCCGCCACACTGGTTCTAGCCTACTTAATGATTTATAAAAACATGACAGTTGTGGATGCGATTAATGAAGTGATTAAGCACAGGTGCATTTTACCCAACCGTGGCTTCTTAAAACAGCTAAGACAACTTGACATAAATCTGCTAACAGAGAGAACGAATGCAAAGAATGGTGTCAATTCAAATGGTGAACAAAATGGAGAAAAGATACAGCAGATTTAACAGATTACAATCATGGAAGAGACTGAACAGGATAGGAAGGAATTGCTTCACTGCAATCATGCTCATGTTTCAGTTTGTCTCAAAATAATTGTTCTGTTATTTTCTGTCTCTGCTAAAAATTGCTTTTCATTTTTGCCTGTCCACTGCATAAAGTTGTAGCAGCCATAATGGTTTCCACATAGATATGTAGTTGGTTGGAAGCTTTTGCTTGTTCTTTGGGAATTAAGTTTTTAATTTAATTGAAAATACTGTTTTGTAAAAAAAAAAAAAACAACACACACCTGTCTTTTTAAAAATTACATAGCTCTAATTCTCCCTATGAACCTTGGCATATCAAGTAGTTTTAGCAAAAACATATTTTACCTTAAGAAATTCAACAATCCATTCCTTATATTACAGCAAGTTTTTTTTTTTTTTTTTCAACCTTTATTGGCAAGAGAGGGATGCTGACCATATCATTTTCATGCTCTTATCTAAAATTACTCTGTTCAGTGATTCAGCCCTGGTGATGAAATTCATTCTTTTAAATTATAAACAGTAATAAGTCCCTCAACATGCTATATCTGCTTTTGTGATCAGCATACCGATAACCACTGTAGACATGTTAAATTAACTTTTCATATATTCCATAGTGTGTTCAGCTATCAACATGCATTTAGTTCCAATTGCTAAAATGCAAGTACTTATGTTGTGTTGATTGTGTATATACAGTATTGTATTAACATTTTGTGAATGACCTTAAGTAAAGTTAACTTGTCTATTTGGTCCATAAAGTTATTTTTATATGCTTTAAAAACAAATAAGACTGGTATTACACAAAATATTTCTTAAATCCATCCACAATAACATGTCAAATGTTTTAGGTTTTCCTTTCAATGATATGGATTTTTGTTTTGTTTTACAATTACTTTTTTTAAAAGAAATCCAGTTATTTTTAGAGGAATATAACAATATTTTCATCTGTACTTCTAGAAATTACATGGAACAAAGATTTGTATTTCATAAACATAAAAAAGTAAACCAGTACTAATCACAGAAGTCCAAGAATGGCTCATCATAATTTATTTTATGTTAAAAATGTACAGCTTTTTTTGTGTATTTTTTGTGTATTGTTTTAAGAGACTGACTAAAAAGATAACCGATAAATACAGGACTTTCATTCTGTTCTATTTTTTACACATATCCAGCTTTCCTTCTCATTCCCAGCAGTCAATCTGTACAGGTACAAAGGCTACAAAAAAGCAATATAAACAGACACAAATACAATTTGCTTTTTACATGCGATTTGCTAGCTTAGATTGGTCTATTCACAGGCTACTGCCCTATGTTTTTGTAAAATATAACTCCAACATTTTATATAAAGATAAAAAAATCTACAGATGGAATGAAAATGTAAGGTTAAAGGCATTTTTGTAAAAGAGCAACTTTAGACTAAATTTACTAAAGACTAAATTTCTTTTTTTTAAATCCTGGACATGTTCTTTGAAATGATTTAGAACTGAACTGGTACAAACACTGAGATACGCTTCATTATTTAGACAGAAATCAGTTTGCATTTATAAAACAGAAAGCTGCCTCATTTAAAGAATTTTGTTACAAAAGTACAGAATTATACACATGTAGCAATAAAACATTTCAAACTTAACTGAAACAGGACTAAGTTTTACATTTTTACAGTATTAGAAATAACAAAAATATAGTTTCATCTTACTCCCATACTGGGGAAACCTAATCCAAGGCCAATCATTTTAAAAATGGCTTGCTATTAAGCACAGCACTTGTACAGTACAATCTTATGCACTGTCACTAACAAAGACTTTGTAGCATGCTATGTGTCACCATACCACAATACAAACAAAAAAATAATAAAATTAATTTTACAATAACTTAAATATATAAAGGCAGAAGAATGGAACACAAACTCAGAACTTCTGGATAGTTTTCTTTAAAAGGCTGTAATGTCCAAAAATCTTACAGTTGTAGCAGGCACATTAAATAGCTTCATTACATAGGTCTGCCACACAAATGCAGTCCAACTGCTGAAGCCTTCTTTGCCACAATTTAATAACTTAGGCTTCATTCATCAAAGGAGTATAACATATGAAATCAACAAAGAAAAGTCATCATTATTTGATGATGTAAGGCTTTCTATTTAAAAAAAAAAAAAAAAAAAAAAAATGCCTTCACAAAGACTTTTTTTGCATTCACACCAAGTGCTGGTTTTCAAAAAGTGATGCTCTAGGCATAGTTGTGCATTTTGAGATGAAATGCACTTATAAATAGTAAATAACATGGTACATTTAACGCCTCATGAAGGATCCATTTAAAGATTGTTTTGACATGCCTGTGTTCATGTAACCATGGTGGCCTGGTGGAGTGTACATCATGTTGCTGTGTGGTGGGCCCTGCATGGGCTGCTGGGGGTATGGCTGAGTTCCCATCATTCCCATCTGCATAGGGTACTGTGCTGTTTGATTCATGTACGCATGGTTTCCATGGTAGCCACTGTTCATCATTGGTTGAGACATCCTGTACCCATTCATAGCATTCAGAGTGTTCATATTCATGTTCATAGAGTTGACATTGTAAGCTGGCGCAGGCATTAGGTTTACACCCATATTCATTCGAGGCATGGCTAGTGTCCTTGCAGGTGCCTGCATGGCTACAGTCTGCGAGGCCCTTCCATACATCTGTTGCTGATGAGGTGACAAAGGAGCTGATTTAGAGCGCATTGAAACATGACTTTTGCCTGGCATTGAAGTCTGAAGTCTCTGGGAGGGTGGGAGTCCCATGTTTGGAGCTGCCATGTTACGCTGCAGTAGTTGAGGAGGAAGATTCATTGGGGGTGGGGTAAGGTTAGGTGGAGGTGTCATTGTAGCCTGTGCTTGGTGTCCTCCAGGGACAGAATGTGGAGACTGAGATAAAGAAACAAGGCCTGTGTTACTAAGCTGTGAAGATAGAGATACACTGTTTGCATAGGATGTGACAGAAGCTGAATGATTATAAGGCAATGGATGGTCCATAAGTGTGTTGGTTAATTGCTGTAGTTTTGCAAGGCTAAAAGTGGCAGATGGCTGTGGATAATGACAACCACCATAATCACTTTGGCCCATCCTTTCATAAATTCCGATATTTGGAGTGGACTCAGAAATATCTGTCAGTTGCATTGGTGATGTAAAGTTGTTAGACAAGCCACACTGTGGCAACTGCTGCTGGATGCTGGTTGGTCTTTCTAGGACACATCCTTGTGGAGATTTAACACTACAGTTCTGAGGAGAGTTAATGCTGTTCTGTTGCATCATACTACAGCTTCCATTAATATTTGTCATTTGCTGTGTCACAGCACAGCTGTTCTGAGTAAGGCTACTGGAAGAGATGTTATTATACGAGCAGCTATTTTGGGATGAATTATTTCCACAAATACTGCTCCCCAGTGTGGAATCATAGCTGCTAGGATTTTCATAGTTTTCAGTTGTGCTCTCAATACTGCCAAGATCACTAAATCCACTGTCTACAACTTGCTGTGAGTGGTCTGAAACAGAAGGGACATCCATCATTGGACTGGTTTCCATATTTTGTAATGGCACAGAAATGGCATTCTGATCAGGGCTAATTTGTGTATAGCTGCTTTCTAGAATCGATACTGCTGGACTAGTCACAGAACGAACCGATTGACTGGGATGGGAATGGACTGATGATATGGGACTGCTATGATCCGACTGATGGCAGTCATCTATTATTGTCATTTGAGGGCTTTGGTCTATATGTGTATAACTTTGCAAGCTCCTACATGCTTCCTGTGTTTCCACACAGTCTTGGAAAGTATCTTCCTGCTCACTACTTTCTTGGGTAAGAGCCTGTACTGCCTGCACAGTTTCAGTGTCAATTTCTGTATAAACAGTGGGACCATCTTTTATAACAGGGCTCAATGCTTCACTTTCCTTTTGGTCAGGGTCATGACTATTTTCACCTTCACACTCAGAATCAACAGCATGTTCAGAATCAGCAGCAATATCATTATCATCATCATCATCATCATTATCATTATCAATATCAGCTGGAAGATCTCCACCACAGTTCACAATAGTATCATCCTTATGATCATTTTGCACAGCACTGGCTGTAACATTCATGTCTAAAAAAGGTTGCCGACACTCGGGCTGCTCCTTCAATACCAAGACAGAAGCCTCTTCCTTTTCTAGCTCTGATGAATCTACATGGCTGTCATCTTCATCATCAGCATCATGATCTTCGTTATGCACTGGTTCCTCTTCATCTTCATCTTCCTCCTCATGTTCCCCTGCAGGGGCAGGTTCCTCCTGCTGTTCAGCTACATTCTCAGTTTCTTCTTGGTCCTTACCTCCACGATCAGGACCTTCTTGGCCTTCATCATGACTGTTGGTATCTTCAGGAGACCCTATTACATCAAATTTCTCTTCCTGTGTTTTAGAAAGCACCTCTTCAGGACTCTGAGACACAGAGAGCAACTTTTCAAGATCAGTATCCAACAGGTCAGTTTCTTTACTCAGGTCACCGTCTTCCTCTGTGATCGCAGAGGCTTTTTCTGGGTGTTCCTTCTGTTCCTCTAACAAGACCTGATGGTCGGCTTCCATAGGAGTTTCAGGGGGTGTGTACAGATTCAGCTTGAATCCAGTCTTTCTTTCCTTCTTGCGCCTCCACTTAGGAGGACCTCGCTTTACTCCTTTTGGCCAACCTTTTTTACGCTTCACAGGTTGAGGATTGTCTTCCTTATTCTTTTTTAACACAGCCCCACTAGATGGCAGGCCTACAAATACGCACACAAAAAAAATGGTTTAGTAAGTTAATAAAGTCAGTATTACAATATTGGCAGAACTGTATCTCATCCTTCAGCTAATACTAGTGATTTTTGATACACAAATTATAGCTGGGAAATGCTTAATTATAAATGTAACCGACTTTGTATTCAGCCAATTTATTTATACTAAATATCAATACAAAGAATGTTAGGGAAAATAAATGTTCTTAAACAAAAACGGTATTCTCCTGTTTTGTCCTGAAAGTATCTGTACTTATAATGAACAGTGAACTCCTGAACTGGCGACAAAAGCATTCACAAATAAGTAAATTACAGAATGCAGTTAACATGAGTATAGGGACAGTAGGTATTACAATAACACGGCTTTATATTTAACTAAAAAACTAATTATTGACAGAAAACAAGAAAATAAATGAAAATCCTATCAAAACAGTTAAATTCAGCTAATCCACTCTTATTCTTTACTGTTACTATTGACAACTAAGAGGTGTCAATTGAAATTAAACTTGCCAAAAACATTCTGGGGAAAACAGGGGGGTAAATGTCAAGAAAGGAAGAAACAAGAAAACAAAAAATACCTTGATTTTGCCCTTCCTCCTGAACTTGACTTCTGTATTTATGTTTGTCATTTTCTTCAGCTTTAATGTACCTCTGCTTGCCACAACAGTATTTCAAGATTTTTCTGACTGGCTTTTCTTCATTTTCTCCATCCCTCTGGCATGTAGGTTCTAGTAGGGGCATTGGCCATTCCTCATCAGAGTTCTCAAAGGGTTCACGAAGAACCTCGGTTGTTTCAGATATAGTTTCTGTTGTAACACTACTGTTAATACGCCTACGTTTACGACCCCTTTTTCTTCTGGGGATGGGAGGTCTCTGGGGAAAAAAAAACAAAAAAAAAGCAAGAATGCATTAGGGATTGTAAAATATTACATTTGTTGCTTTATGTTTGTGTGTTAGGCAAAAAAAAAAAAAAAAAAAAAAAAAAAAGAGGAACAAATATCTACAAAATGACCTTATCCTCATGGTTACCAGAAGCATACCCAGATTTATGAAGTACTAATATGTGTCTACTACTAGCCTCCTTTGTCACGAAAAAACAAAACTGCTTATCAGTAAAATATGGATATTTTCTAGTCCTTGAGTCATTCTAGGTTTGACATGAGCAGCACTAATTTTGGACACAAGAGGGCGGTGCATTACAAGCTTAAATTAAACTGCTGTTACAACCATGTTATTCCCCACAAATAAAAAAAATTTACTTCTTAACATATATTGTAGGCCACATCATAGTCTGGCCTACTGTACTACATAGGGATAACATGTCCTACACTCACAAGATGACACAATTTCATTAAATGAGCATGTCAAGTCATATGCTTTCTAATCAAGAGCTGCAACAAATATCGATACAAAGTCAACCTTTCAGCAAGCATCTCTAAAAATATAGCCTTTGTTTACAAAACCAAAACACAAGAAACCAACATGGAAAATAGTGTTATAGTATGTGTAACATACATGGAATATCTCCGTTTCAAATTTGCCTACCTACAATGAACACTTTAGTTTATGCATACCTTTCTTTTAAAGCTCAGCATTGAATGTGCTTTTGTCAGTATGGGTGGTGAACTTGCTTGGGCATCATATTCATTATCATCCTCATCCTCCTCCTCACTGCCTTCTTTAGATTGATCAGCAGATCGTTCTGTAATTGTTGAGAGGCACTGTGGAGATCGCAAGAATGTATTTTTGCAAGGAATTTTCGTAGAAGGTTGTCTTTTGTTGATTTTTAGAGAATACATCTCTTGCTCTTCATTTTCCCAACAACTAGCCTGTTCCATTAAATGCTCAGCCTTCAGGAGAGAAAAAAAAAGGATAAAAATCAGGGAAGCATTACACTGTTTACATGATCAATCTAAAAAACTGCACTAATCTAACTTAAAACAACATTACCATGATTAAGGACTACAACTTGATTAGCTTTAGGTCTCATTGCAGCAGTTATTAAAAGCAACCACAGAAGATTCCATTTAATTGAATATTTAAAAATATTAATAGTGCAGTGACTTGATTCAGGTCATTTTGCACTACATTACATGCCTGCTGACACTGATCAATTTGAGTAAGTTAACAAACACAGTTCAGACTTGCCATACATTCAAAATGCGGGTGTACTAAATATAAACAAACATCTCACGGTTGCCTTCCTAAAAAACATATAGACCAATAGAACAAAAATCATCATTAGGGACTATAAAGACTACATACTTCCATTTCAGCTTCTCGTTCCTCTTCAGAAACAGCAGCATTAGAAACTACTAATGGAGTCCATCGCAGGCACTCTGCATCTACTTCATTCAGACGGGGATTAGCCTTCAGCTTTTCCATGTGCTTTTGAATCATCTTCTCTCTTCGGATAATTACAAACCTAAAAATTAATTAAAGACAATATTCTAGTACTTCTGAAGACTATATCTAGTAACTTGGATGCTAAGCAGATAAAGCAATTCACCAGATAATTCAATTTTTTAACTGTAGGGCATCCTCTAATTTAGAAAGCATAGAACAGTCTGCATCAAATCAATCTTTGGAAAAATGTTTGGGGAACGCCTGGTCTGCTTGGGATATGTCGCCAAATCTAAGCATAGAAGGACTTCAATGCATAACCTTAAAGTAAGGCACCCATGATCTGTGTTCCTGTATCACTACTGATGCCCTAGTGAAGGCAACCAGCTGTTTCAGTCTCCTGTTCTAAAATGATCCAGGTGAGCATGTACTATATGCCAATCCTGGCATCCTGTTAAAGCCTTATAACTGTGCGGTGACCTTAGCTAAATGTAAGCCCCTTGATGAGAACTCTTACACCTCTCGCAATCCTGAAGTCTTCCCTAGGATAACGTTAATACTGAACTTTGTGTCAAGGTATGAGCTTGACTATCAAAGGTTTTTATTCTGATTAAACAAGCTATTTATACATAGACAGGCACTGTTTCAGCAAAACAGGATCTTATATAATTCATATAGGTTTTAAACAAGGGCTTAGAGAACATATACCATAAAACATAAGAAATTTGGTGTATTTTGATTAAATCTTCCACCCCTATAATATCAGGTACAATACATTAGCTGGTTAGTTTTTAGGTTCATTTTTTGTTCTTCCAAATTCATAACACTATAGAAAAAATAAATCCCCACTAAACATACATATAGTAGTCTGTATGGTGGCATAATGGCAAACAGTTTAAGTTTATGCTTAATAGATATTTAAATAATTATTTTAACACAGTTAAATAACACAGCTCAATGATTAATGAATTAAATATTTCAATAGCACAAATCCAGCTAAAAATCTAATATTCTTAATTCCTGCATCTGCCCATATTCTTAAGGTAAAGTGTAAATGCCTTTTCACATAAAAAGAGAAAACTGAAAGCACTAATCTCACCTGCCATCCTGCTTGTCAATCATATTGAGCTGCTGCAGAGTAGTTGCTATGTCATGAGGACACATTCCAGTAGCTCTACTTATTCCCTTGATACTGATATTTTTATCTTTGTGGCAATATAAATACTCTAATATGACACTTTTCCAATACGCCAAGTATGACAGACGGCCCAGATCAGAGAGTGGCTTTTCTGGGGATCCTGCCTGTCCCTCCCGTCTTGAAAGGTGGTAGCCTAAAAATGAAACAAATACAAGTCAGTTCCCTACATTGTAGCTTTCATCCCAACTCTCAGTAAACATTTATGTAAATAAACAAAAAATATTTTTCCTTAAAATCAAGTACAGGATTCACTAAAAGAAAAATGTCTAAGATGTAAAATCACTATTTTAAGGTGGAAAGCCACAGGTATATCAGCAAAACACACACAGGAAAATCCTAAACATGAGCAGAAGGACCATCAGTATTTATACCTAGAACTAATAAAAGTCATAAATCTTCCAATAAAAACACACGCCCCAAAATATGCAGTTTAAAATAAATAAATAAATAAAACTTGATATATCTGGGACTACTCTAGGTTAAAGAAACCACTGTTTGCAAGTAATGCCATCAAGGAATTCTTACTCTTAAAAAAATTTACTTCCTTGGTCATTTCACTCCCAGGATTGTGTTCTCTGGGTCAAAGCATGTTACAATATGAATCGATCTGGGTTGGGACAATTTAACCCTCCATAAGAAATGACCTAGGAAGTGCAAGACAGTCTAAAAGCATGACTTGCAAACAGAGGTTTATTTAACCTAGAATAGTACCAGAGATGATATTTTAAAATTAATGTTTTCTAAAACATTTTTAAAAAATGCACACTTGGAGACCTGTATAATGAATGGATGTGCACGATGGAGAATTGCGAAACTGTTTTGTTAGCTACAAGTACTTTGAATCACTCTTATTATAAAGCTCTTGAGATTGTTTTGTCGTCTTTTAAAACAACCTGCACTACATAATGAAATTAAGCTGGTGGGTACCAATGCCCAGAAGTAATTGAATAGAAAAGTACAAACTAATTATGCCTTGCCTTCAGTAATTAGCCATATAGTTCTGCTGTCATGGACTGGCTACCACAGACAATAGATCAGAATAATTCACTTATTTGGTTATCTACATACTGCTCATCTGTAACTCAGTATGACCCCTAGTAAAAATACATTTCCACTATCTCATTAATAAAGGCAAGATTAAAACATTTTTTAAATCTATTATATAGTGATATCATTTATGTCATTGCTCAAATTATACCTTTACTAAATTTCTGCTCTGTTGGTTATCTGTTTTCTATTAAACACTTTCAAGTTTATTTCCATTACACTGCCATAGAATGGTTTAGTTTTAAACCGCACTGGTGTAGCTTTTGGTATCTGTTAGTGGTTTTAGCATACCTCCAGTTTGTGCCAGAAAGAATTTCTGCTTTGTGAGTCATGGTTAATGCTCTATTATGAGACATGACTGGGGAAGGACTAGTTCAGATTTCTCATTTTCTCTGCAAATACATACATATAATTAAAATCCCAGTTCAAGAAAGAATCTGAAAATGGCTGCCGTTTATAGTGGTGCTCTTTAATGTTGTGCAGACCCTGTTGTTTAGATCACTGATCCTGTCCTTAAACCAAGTACACTTGATCATTATTACTGAAACTAAATGTAACACTGAACTGTTCTTTGCATGATATAACTTCCATTCCTTTTATATTCAAACAGGATTGCCCCAAACTAGACTACCTTCTCCAATAAAGACTGCTTAAACCACAGAAGTACAATCACCCTTTGTTATTTTGACCCTCACTATCACAGATCCCCTGCATCATTTGAACAGTTCTCACAGTGAAGGAGAAAATCAAATGCCTCATTATAGCTCTCTAAATACACATATCCTAGACCCTATCACCTCCCTTAGAAATTAAAAAAAAAAAAAAGAGAGCAGACAAAAGAGTTGCAACAAAACCAAATTGCTGCCAGAACACATGAACAGCTTGGGTACTGAGAGTTTCTCATGCAAACTGTGAGGCCCTCCCATCTGCAAGAGTGGGGCCAGGTTTTAAAAGCACAAATCAAATCGATCCAGTTTCCATGCTGGTTCATTTTATTGCATTATATTTTACATTTATGGTATTATTTTCAGAAATTACTTTCAAAAGATTTTTTGTAATTAATGTCTTTATAATTGGAATCTTACTGAATTGCATAATCCAAGTATGTAAAGTGATCCCATAGATTTGAATACTTTTGAACAGCACCTTTTCGGAAATGGTTTCCACTTGGACAGATTAAAAGTACCAAAATAACTGATCGTAAAAAAAAGTCACACAATTATATTAGCAATAATTTAAAAAACACATTTAATTTTATTTTTCTACAAACAGATGGTGATTCTAATGTATATAAATGTTAAGATCAGCCCCAAACAGAACATTACGGGGCCGAGATCCGGGTTCCTTTTAAAACAAGCATTTGGCACCCTCCTTTATCTTAATTAACCGAACTTGCACCCAAGTTTGGTCTTAAGTGACTGCACAAATAAGAACATTCTAAAAGTGTTAGTAAAATCCAGCCACTCAGGGGCATCCAGCAATAATGTTAGATTCACCACTAATAACTCCATTAACAAGTTAGTTGGCACTTAAACATCTGTGGCAGCCAAACTGTGTGAAGATAATACATCCACAAAAGAAAATGAAAACCCGCCTTACGGAGGGCGTTTCAAATAGGAGGAGTTTGTATGAAAACAGAGAAAAGAGAGACCTGCAGCCAGAACCAGATTAAAAACAATATAGCCCTAGTCAAAAAGTTGTTTGTATGTGGATATCCACACCAAAATTAAAAGGGTGCACTTATTTCCCTTTCATTACCAGCACAAGTAGGACAGTGCAGCATTTTCTAAGGCAAGGATGCACAATACATTTGTATCAATTTTCATACAATTACAATATCAAGACATCTCTTACAAGCATACATGTACTGTATTCTAATATTTTATATCGTTACATTAATATATTATTTTTTCTATTCCAAATGTATATCATTTTTCAATTCCTATTTATAGGATTAAAATATACATCCTTTGTATCAAATGTTTAGTCAGAATTACAAGGTAAATCTACTAAGAAACCAAATTACACAAAACATCCCACTATACACACTGAAAGCATGTTTTAAAAATGTGTGATTGCGAAAACTCGCATCCTAGACCTGTTGATGCGGCAAATAGCTTCACAAGCTTAATTTGGACTTTGTTTATTGTACTTTAAAAGATTTAAGGCATGGATGTGAAACTTTTGTACAATATTAAAATCAAAGGCACAAGTTTAAGTTTTGACCATACTTTAAACCTTAAGACAAAAATGGAACTTGAAACTCGACGCATGCAATAATATTAATGTAAATTGAAACGTGTCACAATAAGCAACAAACGCATAACAGATTTAAGCTCCTTCTAACAGTTAAATGCAGTCAATCCTCTATACCGCCAAGTAAGGGCCATGGGCAAAAACGGGCAAAGGTATAACCCTAACCCTTCTTTGTTTGCAAGAAATTCAAACATTTTATTTATTTTTTGTTATACAATTGCAGTATCTCCAGGCCATTTTAATAAAAGATTAACCTTTTTTAAAACTACAGTACTTGTTCTTAACAGAACAGTAGGTCTACTAGTGGCGTTTTATAATCTTTTCCCATCTGTATGAACATACATGTTTAATTTTGAGGAACAGTGCATACTTACTGGCATTTGAACTTCACTGTTTGTGGCATGACTGTAAGCCTGCTGAATATTATGCCCCCTTAAACTATGCCATCTATTTATTTCACAAAACAATTTAAGCTCAACAGCATTCTTTTTTAAGCAGTTAAAAGAACGTTGACTATGTACAGGCAAACACATTTTTCCTTTGTTTTTAAAAAAAAAAAAAAAAAACAACGTTTGTGTAAAACTTGCACATAAACCTCAGCCTTACCATACTTTTTTATTTTCTGTGGTTTATAAAAGTCCCTTACGTTAGACTGCATCAAGCCTTTTTCAGGTTAAGCAAATCGACCAGTTTCATCAAGGTAAGCAAATTGTTTTTATCCATTAGAATGTCTCCAATTGTCCTTTGATTAAAAGTATATGCTTCACTCAGGTGAGAAAACAATTTGCAATGTCCTGCTTTCTTATTTTCAGATGCATACATGCAGATTTTTTTCTTTTGCTCTGGTGTGTTAAATGTGGGGTTGACTCGTCATTTTGTACTTTCTATTTTGCAAGTCAAAGGTTAACTGCATAACTTTATTGTTTTAATTGGCAATGATTATTTTGCTGGTGCTACAATAAGGGAAACTATAATACTTATATTTACATTTGCTTGGCTTGGGAAGTTGGTGCGGACACACAACAGGGTTGGCGATATAACGGGTAAAAATAGCACTGTTTTTATATTAGTGACATTTGTTCAGAGAATAGCTGGAGGCATGCGAGGGTGGCGTTATAAAGGGGGGTGTTATAACGCGGGACAACTGTGCTTTGTTTTCTGCCAAAACTACCCTAATAAGACCAATTACATTTACGATAGCAGTTTTCCTGCAATAGAAAAAAAAACTGAAACTCAAACACTATAGCTTATAGGGTAATAATACCTACAGTTGAGTGGCTCTATTTTCATTCCACTCACAGAATCTAATAATTTCTCCTTATGCAAATATAATTACGATTACCAAGTAATATAAGAAATACAAAATACCTAATTTGTTATAATTTACTTTATATTATAATAAACCAAACGCATTAGATCATTAATTTAAATATAGCTTGGCACTTACTGAAATCAATGAGAAACCTTCCAAATCCTTGCCTTTGGCACTGGGGCATAATCATTATGCAGGAGACATTATACTTCTGCTGGCAAAGCTTTTCCTGAGGGAAGGAGAAACAGATCAAGTATGTCAACGCATTGCTGAAGCAGGCAATTCACTGCACCTGTCACTGTCCTTGTTAATTATTATTATTATTATTATTATAAAAAAGAAAAAAAAAATGTGTTTAATGAATACTGGTTTAAATGTTATTCAATGTTCCGTTTTACCGATCACTTCATGAACACAGTAAAACAATGTAAAGGAAACATTATTTCGTCCCTTATCTGATAATAGAGGTAAAACTGCTAAATGCTACTTTCGGAAAACAGAAAAAAGTCAATCACTGTCAATTGAATGTAATTCAATGTATGGTGCAATGCAAGGAAAATGACTCACACTCTTTAACCCTAAGTTTCACCCTCTTTGCATTTGTGGTCAGTTTTATTTTGTCCCTCTTGGTGCTGCAAAAAGGGCGGAACTGCAATGTTATTAAAAAAAAAAAAAAAAAAAAAAAGAGGTTTCCTGGTCTGTACAGGATTGTTTCTATGCAACTGAAAACAACTTTACTGCATCAGTCTTCTGCTGCTGATATCTCTGATAAGATTTCAAAGTAAAAAAAATAATTAAAACCAAATGTGCAGTAGTACAGTATCTTTTTGACAACATAGCAATATAACGAAACAATTTTTTGTTGCAAAGTGTGTATAACAAGTAACCAGAATACAGACAGAATAAAGCCCCTGATAGAGGCTGCCCTGCTGGTATAAGTACTTTGTAAGCAGAAGTACCACTTTCGCCTTTTTTGCTTCACAAGTGTTACTGTTTCAAACACATAATTCAAAAATCTCCCAGATTATCTGAGATTCAGGTAAACCCTTTAAGCATGTTAAGCATTTCCTTTTGGGCATTCATTTTTTCACTTAAATCTGAAAATAGCCAAACATGCAGTTTCACCCTATTTGCAGCTAAGAGTCAATGATTAATTTGATGTAATTTATTTTCTCCAAAAAGACTCACTGTAGACAGCCTTAAAATAAAGTACAAATTTCTAAGACCTTATCACAATATCAATCATAGTAAAATAAATAAATAAATACAATTGTACCATTTCTAGCACTTACATAATTCGCCAAAGTACAAATTAAACTGCTTAAAAAACAGTGTTTACCTTTGAAAAGTATCCAACCAGATGACAGCCCTTTTCATCATTTTTAGTTAGAACATAAAAGAGGAATGGCTCAACATCATAGTACAGAGTCTTGTGGTCAAGAAATAGCTTGGCTAACAAGCAGAGGTTTTGGCAGAAGATTTTGCTTACATTTCCATCAACCTAGAAGGAAAAATAACATATACCCAGTATAATAACATTCACATAAAACTTTTCCAACAAGACTTTTCTTTTTACTTTTAATTTAATAGTATTTCTCTTATTCCTTTATTTCAGATTTTCCCATAAATGTCTTACTCAACTGGATCTACTTAAAACATTTAGCTAAACAGCTGTACATAGTGGGTAGCATGCTATCTGATACAAATAACCATAAAGCAACTAAAACTTAAAACCTCAAATAAGCCGAGAAGATTACTTGCGATTGTCTATCTGACGCTTATACATTTACAAACAAATGTTGCAGATGACCTTAAAAAAAATACTTAACCTTTTAACACTCAAGGTTACAAAATTATAAATACAGATGAACAGAAACTGACTGAATGTATTCATTCTATCTGGGTTCAGATTGTAAGGTTCTGCGACTTGACAAATTTCAACTTCATGGTCTGCTAGAGTATTGTATAAAACACAATCAACCAACTGTCTTTCAGCTAAATATATTCATCTATAAACAACCTTACTAGTACTTAATGTTAACCTACTTCAAACACAGAAAGGTTATCCTTTCTATAGATTTCATTGGCTGGTGGGTGAAACCAACCACACTTCTTCGAATGTCGCTGAAGTATATTTTTACTTTTCATGTACTTAAGACAAAATTCACACAGGTAAAGCTTCTGTAATCTGCATATTAAAAAAAAAAAAAAGAAATATCTGGTTAGCAACAGTTTTCTTCAATTTCAGGTCACAACGTGCAGAATTTGTTAGATACAAAATTAAGATTATAGTTATTTTTTTAAAACAAATTCTTAATAAAACGGACAAATATGTTAAAGGCAAAACAAAACTGACCACAGTACCAGTGTTGTTAACACAGTATTGTACCTTGAATATTCCTGTGGGTAAGGAGAAGAATACCAGGTATGAATTTCATACTTTCCAAATTCAATTACTGCAGGGTAACGACCAGGGTCTACAAGGCTTGCACATTCAGTTTTCTGCAAAGGAATCAAAGCATTTTATATGAAGTCTGTATTTCCTTCCGAATTAATAAATTAGATAATAAAATTAAAACACTTTGTAATGAGATTTAAAAAAAAAAAAAAAAACAGGCCTGTAGCAATTAAGTCTTTCTGGATAACATTATTCAAATTAAATACACAGCTATAACATTTCAAACAGCATCATTCACATCAATGGAGCTTTAACTAATCCCAATTAAAATCTACCACTTCCATTTAACATGTTAGTGAGACAACCTCAAGCTGTTCTTAATGCCAATGTGAATATAGGTGCTAGACTAGCAGTTACAGTACACCCATTTACTCTATGCAATGCAATAAGAAATAAATAAAATATAAAAAGGACATTACTGCACTTAAAAGTGATTGTACCAGTATCAATATTTTTGTACTAGTTGTCTTTACACTCTGGAATAGAGTAGCAGATACCTGAGAACACGTCCCTTTCAAACTCCAATATACATTTCTATATTATTATATAAATTCCAATTAACAGCCGACTGGTCTAGGTTTTATATACTAGACAGTCATTCTTGTATAATGTATTTTGTGCATTGGGGCATTATTATCTCTTCATGGAGTTTTATATATCATGTTAACACATGTTTGTTTGGGGAAAAAAAAAAAAAAAAAAGTTGTTTTGAGGTTCCTCACCTGCATTGAGAGTTCCTGGGCTTGCTTGAACATTTCTAAATCCTCTGTTGTAACATTTTCCTTAGTGCTGGCCACACCCATGTCTGTATTTTCCTGCTTGAAATGTTTCGTGCCTTCACTGTCTGCTGTTTACAAAGTACAACATATCAAAAGGAAAAGTCCAATGGTAACAAAAAAACAGTCATTTCAAAAGGTTTAATCTAGACTAAATATACACAGACACATAGGGGTAATTTACAAAGGGGACATGTAACCGTCACTTTTTCATTATTTCAGATAGAATAATCTTTCCACATTCATCAGCTATAGAAACTGTTCCCCCCTTTTGAAACCAAAGTTACACCACTGCTCAGACATAGTGTATCTTGCTACAGTAGTATACTGCATTGGTTCTAGTATTCAAAGTGTTGTTCTCAGCATGGTATTAAATGTGAGGCAATATCATAACTGTTGGGTTCTAGGTATTCACACCTGAAATCAGAAACAACATACTCTACAGAGATATGTAAGGCCTTCAGCACTGTCTCTGCATTATACTTGACAGTTCAAATGTTCAGATTCAAAATACAAGTGGTGTACTGAAAATAAAAAATACTGTGGGATAAAATTCAATCAAAATACACAGCACCACCTTATATCCTGTAACATTTCCCTGTTCTATGCCACTATTCAATACATACACATTTACATTGTGCCTCAGTTTAATTTTGCCATAATACAGGGATATAAAGCAAGTACTACATTTTTCTGATTGAATAAACCGAGTGTGTAAATGACTGCACAACCAAAACACAGAAATAACTCTACAAATTAAAATAAATTAAAAGGGATAAAATTCTCAGTAAAATAGTTTTTCTAGTGACTACTTTTTTTGTTTAGTTATTTCTTATGATGATACTGTAGTTTAAGTTCACATCACAACTAATCAGCATTGTCCAGATTAAGACACTGATGATTCATTTCAAGATAATAAATCAAACATCTGTAAATCAAATGTAAGATATAAACATTTCACTGCAATTTAAATTGGAATGACTTCTTTTTTGACAATAGTTTAGAATTCTTACAGCCATTGCAATTAACTGGACACAGATATTAGAGTCACCACTGCGTTGTCACTTTTTGAAGACTTGGATGTTTTGATATCTTTCGGTTCTATATTGACAACATGCCTCTAACCGCTGGGTCATTCACTGCATACTACTTTATCCAACAAAAGAGATGTTATACACAGTACAGACTGGATCTCAACTTTCAGCAATTCTCCCACTTGTATATGCAGAACCATACTTTGTGAACTGGGGTCTTTAGTTACTTTTGATGATAAAATAAACATAGAATACATGCAAAATTACACGTGCCAATGATCATACTTCATTGCAAAGTCAGGTAAGAATTAACCTTATTTATCCTTTTATGCTGTTGAAATGGCTCAAATAAACCAATATAGTTTACACATTTAAAAAAATAATAAAAGGATGACTTGCATGGAATAAAAGGGATAGCATTGAAAAATGTATAACAATGTTACTTCATCGCAAATACACAAATGAGACATGCACTGCGTATCGATAAACCAACAGGATTCTTTTGTGAAACCGAGTGAAAATGGAACTCTATTGTGAAAAGCTATGCAGCAGAGGGAAATGTAGAATGGAAAGGCCAGCTAATCCTGCTATAATCACTACTGGCAGGCAATCACAACGGCCGCACTACTGCAGAAGTAAGGAGCAGGGACAGAGCAGGGGAGCAACATAGAAAGTTGACCATGCACTAGAAGCCGTTAGCAGCAATATGAAAGCGGTTTAGGATCCTAGTGCCACTACAGACGCAAAATAAATCAAATCAATAAAATATTAGTGGTAAAGGATTAGTTGAAAAACATTTAAATGTTAATCAGCATTAGAAAACAGCGCAAAAGTTTTTTTTTTCTGCTTTCTTATGAAAGTGAAGAAAGAACAAAAGAAAAAAAAAGTTAAGGCCTAGGTGAGAAAAGTATTTTACTAGACGGGACGCAGGTTTGGTTGGAGCTTTGACCTTTTTGCTTACCATGATCCTGATCAGGTTTAATTCTTCCGTCTGCCAAGCTCCCCTTCCCTGGTGAGGGGGTCCCCTTTTGAGGGGTCACTTTATATTTTAATCTGCCTAGCATCCTGTGCTTTTTGAGGAAAGAAGTTCGTCTGAAATGAACTGTCTTAAAAGCATGTCCTCTTGATATCCCCCACCCAGAGGAGGAGGAATGGGAAACTAACCTATTTTTACTATCTTTCTTTCCATGAAGCTGGGGACAGGATTTTGATGTGGAAGACAAATCCGGTTTACGTCGCATACGCTTAGGTGGTGCATAACTAGGGTGTCCCTTTTTTCGAGACTGTCCCTGAGTAGTATAGATATGAGAAAGTCCATCAAAAAGTCCCTTAAGCTGGTTGTTATTAGAAAGGCTACTAAAGGAGGGAACACTAGACAGGCTGGAAGAGCTCTGGGGGGAGTTAGCAGAGGTGGAATTGTTGGATTTCTGTGAACTGGGGCTATTTCCAGGCAGTGGGGGAGGGGGTGGGAGTGCACAGAGTGTTAGCTTTTGAGTGGTACCTGTTCCCATCGTGCTGGAATGAGAAGTGCATGATAGTTTCTGAGGGCCCTTTTTCCTCGGTCGGTAGTGCTTTGAGAAGTCTAATATTTGGCCACGTGACCTGCGGCCAACAGGTGATGGTGTAAAAAATTTTGTAAGGCCGTCAATGAGACCTTTGGTTTTCTTGTTAACTTTAAGTTTAGAGAAGGTGGATGTGGACGTGAAAGAAGTGGTGGTGGTGGTGAGTTTGGTGGTATCACCCGCCCGAGAGGGGTCTGTTACAGCCAATCTGCTGCTTGAGTCCTTCACAGATGCAGCATGACCAGATGAAGGTGTGGTACAGACTTTAATCTTTTGACCCCTACCAGGTGACCCCCTTCCTGCAAGTGCTATCATGGATCCCTCGCCGGTGGTTGCACACCTAGGGGCAAACAAAACATTAAAAAAGAAATAATAAGTATAGTGACCTCTGACCTCCAAATATGAAGAACCTTTAAAAACTAAGAAACAATCTATTAGATTAATGTTGGTATTTCCACTTGGGATAGAAATAAACCATTTTAAATAAATCATAAATAAACACAAAGCTTAGAGGCTGAGCAGACTGCTGTACTAGAAAATGTGACTTATGATAACATGATGCATTACAAATTTAAAACCTTCCATTAAAAAAAAAATAAAAAAAAATCACACATTGGCAAGGACATTTGTGATAATTTTCTGCCAAGAAAAAGCACAGGTAAACACTGGTCATGAGGCTATTCCAACCCTGACTATCAACATAGCTGCAACATTTCTATAGAAGGAAATGCTTTACTAAAAGGAGGCTAAAGGGGAATACAATGCAAGAAAAACAGTGAGATGGCCAAAAGCACAATGATAAAAGTAAAAGGTGCAAGAGCTGCATAAATACTAATGTTAATCAAAGAAATGTCATAACATGCCATAGTAAAATCAGGAGGAAAATACTGTGGAATATTTTTTTAATATACGCTTAGGGCATGCTGGAGGGATGAAAACGTCTGTAGGAAATTGAGGATTTGACCGAAGACTTACGGCAAATTGAAGACAGTGGAACAATTTTTTAAAACCTGCAAAGGCTGGTTTCACAGATCCTTTAGAAATAATCTGGGTCTGTGAAACAATGTTTTTTTTTGGTATCCTGCTTTTAATTTGAGGAACATTATACTTAAGCAATAATATGGAAGGTAGATGGAATACTTGTTAGGTGTTCTGAATGGGAAACAAAAGTGACATGTATGCTTTTTTGATGAACCTCCAAGACAAGGAGTGAAACAAGACAAAATGTGTATTCTGTCCAGTATTCAGACACATCCCAAGCATCAAGACTTTCCCCAAGAATCTGATTTACTGTCAACCCTATTTATTGAAAACACAACTACCTTTCCAGAAATGTCTCATCTTTGCAACAAAGTAGCATATAATGTGTTGCAAGTATGGCCTGTCTGTCTCAGACAACAATTTTCTTGGCAGATGGTGATTTCTGTGCTGCTTTCCAGGAAGATAGGGTAATGAAATCACAAGATTTCTAAGACAGGCCTTATATAGCTCAGGCTAGTCAATAATAAACATTATTGTATCAATGTTATTCTTAATTCCGAGGTTATTACAGTACATGTAAAAAAGTAAAATAAATTGGAAGTTTCACAGAAAAGATTGTCATTCAGAGGCAAATCTTTAAAAGCTTTGCTCAATCCAAAACTAGTTTTTGTAAACACCACACATATAGAATATTCAAGGACTACAATATATCCAAGATTTTGTGTACGGATAGCCTCGGCAACATGACAAACACATAAACACCCCTTATGAATCCCTAAATGAATTTACTATTACAGTAATCTGTCACGTATCTGTTCATCACATATCCGCCCGACCTGTTTAACCGCCACGATCAACCTCTTCAGCAAAGCTAGTTTATTACTGAACAGAGAAGATTAGTTCAGATATTGCAGAACCTACCAAAGTTTTTGTACACTGTGCTGTATGTGCTCCGTGCGCTACCATTGCTGGTAGTGTCACAAGCTGTTCAGTAAATAAATCCTGTTCGCCTGCGGAGTGAATCAACTTCAACCTCCGTCTCCATCTCCTGACTGTCACTCAGCAGCAAATGCACGCACCCACACTTCAGACGGCTACTCTGTCACAAGCATTAATACCCTGTACCTTTATAAACAAGTGATTTATGGGCGCAACCTAATAAAAGCTGAATCTCAAAACAGTAAGTGTGTGAATATAGTAATTGTTACAGCTGTATACAATGGTATTTAAAACAGGATTCATTTATCCAACTTTTTAAATATCCAACATTACTCTGGTCCCACCGCAGTCGGTTACGCAACAGATTACTGAATTTTCAGATGTTTAAGGTAAAAAAAATAATAAAAGCACAAAACATACAGTGTTCGCTGTCTGAGTTTATTTTGGGGTCTTCCTATTGGTTTTGCATATCGTCGTTTGATCTGGGCTGCTCTTTTATGCAGAAGTCTTTTTCCCCTTTCCTTTGGCCTGCAGACCTGACAGATCCACAATCCTGTTAAAATGCAAACAATTAAAATGTTAAATCACCATCAGATACAGGAACCATAACAAAATCCATATCAAATTTGGATATGTTTATACAGGGAACATGTGACTATCCATCTGACGGCTATAAAAGCCTCAATGAAGATGGGGGGAAAAAAAGTTTACGATACCTTTTGGCATTCTTGAAAGTGGTGGGTTACAGCACTCCATATGGAACCCTCGATCACAAGAGTCACAGAAAAGCATGTCTTCCTATTAAAGAAATGAAACATGTATATTTTGAACCTTCTGTTTAGATGAAAACATTTTCTGTAATAAAAGTAAATTATTGGTCCAGCAACATTGCAAATGCACACCGGCAAGTGGGAAAATATCAAAACAGCACAAGCGCTTATTGTAACCTTTAATCTCCCGTAGCTAAGCTGCATTGCTAAATTTGTTTATCCACTCATTTCACATGATAAAACAGATTCATCTTCCCTTTTTCATTGCATTTCTCATGCCTAACTTAACAGCAAAACCTACTATTTAAAAAAAAAAGTGAAAAGAAATGCACAGATACTGAAGTTTAAACATTTCTATACTTTGTTCTGATTATTATTATTGTGCTTTTTAAAAGAACAAACATCCTTGTGAAATGTTAAATCATATAAGATCATCATGAGCAATTTCTTTAAGCCACAAAAGAAGCTGAAATGTCTTTTTTGTGAAATAAAACATATCATCATGGTGAAAGGGGTAATAGTATATAGGATCACACATTTTGTAAGTAAAACCAATTTATGAAAAAAAAAAAAAAAAAAAAAAAAAAAACTTTTGGTCTGTAGTACTGTAATGGAACCTGACAGAATCCTAGAACACAGCTATAACTACTTGAGCTCGCTACAGTATCTTGAGGAAACCTAAACATGAAGTCAATATGGCAGTAAAATTATTCAAAGTCAAAGCCACATTTAGCATACAATGTTTCCATAACCCTGAAAATAAAGCACTGCCTACACTTACTGCATTTTTGCCTTGTATTCGACAGGCACTACAAGTCTTGCATTCAATACACTGCCATCGTAAAGCCTTTACGTTGATGGTCAGCTCCGGAGAGAACTTCAGGCATGTTGGATGACCTTTTGTTTAAAAAAAAAAAAAGTAAATTAGACACAATGTATAGTTTCCACAAATCCAAAATTACATTTTAATTCACATATTTGTCCGACAGCTTTGCATGGTTTAGGCACAACACATTCCAACATTAATTTGTAGAATGTAGCTCCAAGTAAATAATCAACATGTTTTGGCTTCCATGGATGCTAAACAGATCATCTAGAATTAAAATCCCTCGCACTGTCCCTTCTGGATAGGAGGGACAAACCTGAAATCACTTGACAAAATACAGTAATGGTTCTGTAAATTGTCAAATTTTCCAGAATAAAAACACAAATCAGCTTAAACAGTAATACCCTTAATATTTTCAAAATGTTTGTCATTTATTTTCAACAAGGAAATACAAGGCATTTTCTGAATTGTGTACTTTAATAGTTATTGCATCAATTTTGTTAACCTCATAGCCCACATTATACATTCTGAAGATACGTGTAGACAGCACTGTATTATCCAATACATCTGAGTACAGTAGCTAATTAAAGATAATTTGGTCTTAATGAGCCAGAAAGAAGAGCAGCATTCATTCTAATGGAAGTCGATTTATGAAAGTCATGTAAAAGCTTGCCGCCTTATCCTTACGTTTCCTCCCAGGACTGCCAAACAGCTGTGTTATATTGAAAGCACACCTTGTATTTACACTATGAACAGTTAATGAAAACCACCTTAATGTAACTTGTCAAATTCGAGAGATAACCTGGTCAGCAGAAGAACAATTCTTAGTGGCATTTAAAATAATTATCCCAAACAAATTACTGCATTAGTGGTAATTTAATGGCAGGTTAGATATTTGGTTCTGAAGAAAACAGTAAAATAAATGGCACCAATCTATAGCAGCAAATTATAACTGACCTTTGTTCTACAACTGCATTACTATTGATCAAGCTATTCTTCAAACCATCTTTAATCTAGAATAGAATTTGAAGCTCTTACTGCACAATTCAAAAAGATGATTTTGTATAAACTAAACATATCCCAGAAACAAGACCTGGACAATTACAGTACAGTATCCATTCCCTGTTGTACAGGAAAAGACTTTGCTAAATGTTTAATGTAGTTATATTCTAACTGCAGTACCTACAAATGCAAATAAGATACATGTCTGGTACTGTAGATAGTTTATGTGACGTACCCCAAATGAGCCCCTCCATTGCAAGATGGTCACCAAGGAAATGCATCCCTATAAGCTAGGGATGCAAGTCAGTTATGATCTGTTCGTTTATCAACTCTTTCATCCATTTGACATCTAACCAGTTTTCATAAAACTGAACTGCATTTGTGCAGCCAAGAAAACGGGACATGCCATTAAAACGCACATCGTTTTTTCCTAACTGTTACAAATATTATTACATTTTTTTTATACACAGAGTAATGTAACAGATGTGATGGACTGAATGTCCAGATTCAGCTTTTCACTTCTTAGCATTTTTTTGACAAAAAGTTTTTCGTTAGTGTACACAGGCCGAGTGTTTGTGCATACCTGCAGTGCTAGCAGCACCAGCACGTTTTATCAACAAACTGTACAGAGGGCTGTCACAATCAGTCGGTTAGGTCTGGTCATAACCTTTTGATTTGTTACTATATTATTGTGAACTGTCTACATGCATCAAAGTGTGCAACTAGCTCCCTAAAATGGCTGCTTGCATAGTGCTGACACTGCCAATGCTTTTCCATTGTACAAAAAAAAAATAAAAAATCATTCGGTTTGGAATTTTATGCCAATGTCGGTTCTGAAAGTCATACTGGTTGCATCCCTACTAGACAGGTTTCCTTTTTTGTTTTTTAACAAAGCAGTTTTGTGTATGTTCTGGCTATATTTGTATCAATCCAAACAAGTAACATGAAATCAGATTAATTTAAATGAAGTGAAATTCCACACAAACACCAAATTACTACAGTATATCAATTTACTTACCACTACTTCCACAGTCTGCACAGGACAGAAGCTCTTCTGGAGTTTTGTCACGATTTGACTCTTTTGTTCCTAAACAGAAACTGCATATTGGGATTGGGTCAGCTCGGAGCTGGAACAAAAAATAAAATTTATAAAAATATAACCAATAACCACCAATAGTTCTACAGTACAAATCCAGTAGTTTATTGGGTGGGAGACTTTCTAACAGAATACCAAAAACAGATTATCCACTATACAAGGAGGAGATCACTTTTTTGCACTGTTATGGTAACTGAAACCTAAAGGTCTTACATTTACTTAATTGCTATATTGTATGCCACTGCTGCTGTTCTTTCATACCCAACTACTCATTTTACTAGACCTGTCAGCAACTATCATTAGAGCAACTGATCATGTGCCTGTGTCATGGATTTCATTAGGCTAATTTTGCTCAAGTACATAAAAACATGCACTTACTCTGCTAATATTCTCCCTATATTTCACATATAAATAAAAGATTAATGATCATAACAATTAACATCCTTAAATCAGACTATTAAAAGACCAAAGGGAGTGCTTCACAACTAATTCAATTACTGTTAATGGTGTAAAAATGTTTCTTGCAATCCACCAAGTGCATAAAATACTGCAAGAACATTAATCTTGTAATAATCAAAAATTGAACCCATTTCAAATGGGAAAAAAAAAAAACACAAACAAACAGTCTAAGATCTAAATACCACCTCCATTTGGAAAATGAAAATACAGTAGCCTTTGTGAAAACCATAATGTATACACCTTAACTGTAACAGTACAATCCATTCTCCAAGCACTTAAAAACAAATACACTACAGCAAAAACACCAGCACAGGTCCATTTTAATCATTTAAACAATGCAGGTATTCAGGTCAGTTGGATAAATGTACAGAGTATTCAAATTATGAATGGTCTCCAATTATTTTCAACATCTTTACACACATCATTATTGTATCACTATACAAATAACAATTCAGCCATGGTTGAAAAATGCTAACACATCATATACATAACATGTCCTGTGAGAATACAGATCAAAACCTTCAACATACTGAACAGTACTCAAATGTTGCTTATGGAATGAAAGTCATTCATTGAATGTTTCAATCAGGTATAAAGTAGGGATGGGAATTTTAATTGTTTTTGTAGAGTGCACGGGGGAAGGCAGCAGCAGAGCTGGTAGGTGACGTAATCACAAACAAAGACATAAGCCCGATATACGCTCCTTGCAAAGGAGTAATAGATGGTGTGTGCCAGCTGGACCCAGTGGTGGTGACGACCAGTGGCAGTAAGAGGAAGAGGTCGCCCCAACGATCATACCGGGGGAAGGGTACCTTGATTTCCCCACCTCACCAGGAGCAGCCTCTTGCCGAGCTCCTGCCACCGGTCGTCACCACCACTGGGTCCAGTCGGCAGATACAATTTGTTACTCTGCTCCGAAGTATGGAGGAAGTGGACTGTGGCAATCTCTGTTCCCGCAGGCAGGCGCATCACATAGGGTGAGGCAATCTACACAGAGGTGGAGGGCGGGAGCGAACTAGGGACCTGTCGCACTAAAGCATAGCGCCGATACAGCTGTACAAAGGAGCCAGCAAACAAAACGTAATAGGTTCCTGTTTTGTTGTTAAATGAACCTTTAAGAAACACACCCTATTCAAAAAACATTATACTATCCAAAAATGCGTTCAGTACGCACATAGTATAAAGTTATATCTTCACTAGCAACTTTAATTACAGCCATAAATATAAATGCTTCAGCACATACTTTGATGTGTACGTGTTTGTTTTTTTTAAACTTTGTAGTTAAGTCTTTGCGATGTTAAAACGTTATTTGCTTATTTAGGGTTTATTTGCTTAGAAAATACTAACCAGGGCTGTCAGTATCAAAATGTAATATAAAGTGTGTATGTATAGATATGGTTTAAACGTTGACATTGCAAAGCATTTAAACGTTCATAAAAATTTGCCAAAAGTGCATCCCTAGTATAAAGAAATCAAAATACACATTTTCATTTATTATTCCCATAAAATGTTCTTCTTTAAAATCTGACATCTATTTGTGAGTTACTGTACATTCTGTGAACAACGATTAAGGTAACGGACGGGCCAAAGGTTGTTTGTAGTTCAAGATCACAAAATAGTTGAAGTCTATTAGAATCCTATTTAATAATGATGGAATGTTCTTACTGTACTGTACAGTATGGTACTGTAATATATATATATATGTTGTGACAGTATGGAATGATTTATTTATTTATGAGTCAGAACCAAACTCCTACTTTATAATTCAGGTTTCTACATCACAACTGTACTATTTGTGGGTGATATGCTTTTGGTTCCTTTGTTGCAACCATGGGCCCTATAGTACATCACAGGAAGCGATGAGGTACCAGGTTAACAGATAGTGTATTTGCAAAATATGCAAAAATAACCAGTGATAATGTTATTTTCATTATTTCTATATTTGACAGGGATAACATACCATTTTTAACATCTGAAATGTCAAAAGATGTATTGCATCCAGATTTAGCTATGAACTCATTTTCACTGTCAGTCCCTAGGCAGGTGTAGAGAAAGGAAGAAGATACATACATACATACATAAATAAATAAAATAAACCAAACCAACATAAAAAGAAAATACTACAAATAAAGTAACATTTACAGAAGGGAGCAATTTGCAATTGACATTTTAAATAATTTAAAGTTAAGTTATCTCCTCAAACATAATGCAATCATTCCCATAAACAAATATACAGTTATAACAATGATGCTGGTAAATGTCAAGGTCATGTACTGTAAAACACTAGGATTTAAAGACTCATGTAATTATTATCTTGGGAAAATCCTGTCAATATTCTACAATATCATTAGGGGTGCACCGGTAAATCGGTAGCCTATCAGCATGACAGCGATTTAGGGATAAAAATCACTGATATTCATGCTTGAATTTCTTCCAGCAGAGAATTGAATGTGCGGTTTGGTGCGCATACTAATGACCCAAAAACACAGAGACAGTTTTCCTTGCAGTACTGTGTAAAGTGCGATCGATCAACCTGCAGTAAATATATCTCAAAAGGAGCGGTGTTTGGTATTTTTTTTTTTTTTTAAATATCTGAAGACAATAGGATAGCTTAGTTGTGTGCAGCAAGAGAGACTTGATGCTACATTAAATCCATCAATGACCTGTGAGTAGAATATTATTCTGATACTTTTTTAGGTTGAATCCTAAATAACATTGATGGTTGTTGTTATTATTATAATACACACAATGTACTTCAAAATGACCTTGTGTAATTTTTGTTTTGTAAATTTTGTTGTTGCAGGTGTATTTGGTGGCACTTTGAAACAAATTGATTACTCTGCCGTTATTTGTTAAGTAACAAATTCAAGTTTGACTGAATTTTGTAACCGGAAATTGAATATTTTTATGACTTTTTTTATTGGTGAAGTGAACAAATTTAAGTTGTGCTGCATTTAAGCTGTGTGTGCTTAAAATAAGGATTTAAGCAAAGTTGTTGTAGTTGACATTGCGTAGGCTACATTTAAGAGGATGCTTAAAAAAGCCACCACAACAAGGACTAACTTAGGTCAAAGATCCAATCACTTTTGAATAACTAAAATTAAAAATATAAAACATGGCAAGTATATACAGTGAGACAAAGGCATAAAAATCCATACAAGTCTCCTCACATTCGGACAAGCAGCTCAATAGATAACAAAATTCTAAAGTGTGACAAAGTACTGTACAGTGCGTACGCCTGCCTCCACTACTGTATATCACCAGGCAGGAATATCTATCTTCAGCGGGGATAAATCATACCAATTGTATTAACTACTTCAAAATAATAGTTTTTAGAACTGATTTTCCTGGCAAAATCTTGACTCCAATTCATCTTCAGGATTATCACAGAACTACCAGTTTAAGGCTGAATCAATCCTCACTTTGACAAACAACCTATTAAATATCAGCAAGGACGTGCTACTGTCAAAAGCAAACTGCTGTTCATATTGCTAGCTTCCCTCTGGGTCAGTGTTACAAAACTACAGTATAGCAAATAAATCCCACCCTGCAGAGCTAAACTGACTCCAATCACTCTGTGGGTACTTCAGAAGATATTCCTCCTATAGTAACAGTCAAAATGTATACTACACTAATGTATGTCAAGAAAAATTGAAAAGTGAAAGCTTAAACTGACAATGTATTTACACCATCATGTTTATTAGATATTTACAAAGCTATAGCCTCTTCAACTGCTGAAGCAAAGCAACAAGTGTTACCAAGCTACTGTACAGCACAGCACCGAACTTGTGGGGGGCCTGACCAGTAGTGGCTGTTGGAGCACAATACACATTCCGATTTTCATCCCAAACTTGCATGAGTGCAAAGACCAACGCATTCTGCTTGGTGAAGTTACTTAATGTTTTGTCTTGGAATGAAAATAACTGAAAACATGAACACAGAGTACACCAGCTAAATACACTAATGTGATCCATTCTGTTATGGCATCTTACAGACCTTTATCGGCTGCCCCCAGCTCCCTATTAAAAAAAAAATAAAAAAATACCTGCATCTCATTCTATCCCTGAGCAGAGTTCACTGTCCAACAGTGCTTCATACTACTGTAGGTTTTGCGCAATTCAGACGTTAACGTCACGTAACATTCTTTACGTTGCATGTACAGCAAATAAGCACAAGTGATCCATCTTATTTATTGCATGTTAGTCAGTCACCTGCAGACTCCTGTGTAAGCTTACAAACGATCTTGATCAATTTTTTCTTTTAAATGTCTTGTAAACGGTGTTGTTCCTCTGTTTACATGACTGAAAAGTATGCACTATGATTAGTATACTGTAGTTAATATAGACTTGCACAAACATATTACTCTATATTAAATGTCCATAAGACAAGAACCTCAAAAGCAGAACTAAAACAGAGCTGAAAGTAATTTATAAAAGAGGAGAGGGCTCTCACTTGAGTGAACACACACAAACTTTAGGATACAATTACATTTGATACAAAATGAAAAAATAGGCTTAATAGCATAAAAGGCTAGGTTATCAAAAACACGTAGTACTGTCATTCAGCAATTATCAGGATTTGTATCGTAAGAGTTTCTCAGTGTGTGCAAATGCTACAAGAAGGAGGAAAAAAAAAAAGCCAGCAGCTTCCTGTGACACTGCATAACTTATTTCTCGGTAGTCACCAATAGAAACCATTTCTCAAGAATATCAGTTCTCTGAATAGTGTTACAGTATCCACAGTATTGGTTTTTTATTTAACTAATGGCAACAGCTGTGTTTCACAGTTTTTGTGCTACAACAGTGAAACATGCAACATTTTGTTTGGTCTTAAGAGAATCTTTATTTCACACACACAGATTCATTTGACCCCTTGCCTACTTTTTCTTTACAATGCTGTAGCTCCCCTATCCAAAACTGATCATCTACACCACCCACAAGGATGTGTCCCTTCACTCACTACTAGAATCCACATAAGGTTATGCAAAATACTGTTATAGGAGCTTGCTCTCTATTACAATAGTGTGTCAGTTATCCGATCTTCGATTAACCGTACTGTTTAATCAACGCACCTGTAATTGAGCGATGAATTATGTGTGGTGTATGACGCACATGGCTTCTGCTGCTAAAAAGCTACGAGATTTAGCTGCCAAAAAAAGAACCTGCAGACCGAGCCAAATGAAAGTTACAGAATTATTCCGACCGCCAAAACCTTTGATGGAGCATTGCGTGCTTTAAATTGTTGCAGTTAAGCAAATTAAAACAGTCAAAGGCTAGAGATCCTGTCTGTTATTGAGCAGCAAAAAATGTATGTTATTAATTTCAATTGCACGTTATTACAATGCCTTAACAGCAAGTATTGAATCATTTTACTGAATTTAAGCTTAATGATTCCTAAAGTTCTGTAATGTGTTAAAGTTGTACTGAATTGTATTATTTGACAATTTTCAAAGTATACGGTACATTTAATTACAGTATTGCATTACCTTAGCTGTAGTTTTACTGAATTGCATTTATTTAATTATTTATAAAGTTTTGTAATTTAGTATGCTTAATGTGATGGAATAGGGTACTAGCTATTTATCATCAGTAGGTACTTGTGTATGTTAACTTTATTCAACACATTAAAAGGTACAGTAATTGTTATTAACACCTACTCGATTATCCATACAAAATTGACTATGGGAACTTGTATCGGTTCCAATTAGTTTGAATAATCGACTCTGCTGTACTTTACAGTAGCTTGCCAAACAGGTAAAAAAAATGTTTTAGGCAGTAGGATGATATTTCTTTGTTGAACTTTACCAATACAGTTTTTTGCCAATAAGCTCATCCCTGCCTACAAAGCTATTTTATCTTCATGAGTCTGATTAAAGTACAACTGCTATAACAAGGTCAAGCACAGGGGTTTGATTCAAAGTGTTTTCCAGGTACAGTATACGACCGTCAGGTCAATTTACACTGGCCAACAGAGGATTTGTACCACATTAAAAATAAGCTTTCAGATCTGTTTTTCACCCAAGTATAAAATTACAGTAAATCACAGCAACCATTTAATTCATATTCTGTTAATAGCTACTGTATCCCAAAGGTTGCGGAAATAACACTTGTAGAGAGCCTGTTGTGAAATGTACTGTACACAACTAGACCTTTTCAATAAATGTGGAATAATCAATTGGATGCAGATATATTAAATGAGTTGGTTATAGTTCAGTCTCCCTTCACTTCCCTGGGTATTCACTGTTGCATGTGTTGCTTTTCTGCCATATGCTTTCTTGACCCTGATGGATTACCATACCCAGGGTAACATTAGGTAGTCCACAAAGTACAGCAGGTTTGTGCTAATCTGTCTATGAAAACAGCTGTGCACATTCTGCCAAATGGATTATAACATAAGCAAACATTTGTGCCATCCTTTGCTGTTTACACGGATCCCATTTAAAACGTACAATGTTTACTTCTCTTTTTTTCAGTGTAACTTATGTCGTATTTTTTTTTAACAAAAGTTCAAGGTGGTACAAAACTGTTGGTCCACATGTATTAAAGCCCATTTCCAGTTACAGTAGTCAACTTAATGTGCGGTTTCATCCTGATCTACTGAAATTGATATTTAAAATCAGCATAAAGAGCTTTGGGGGAAATGGATACTGACCCAATTAAAAGCCTTTTTGCACAACATAGTCCACAGGCTGTACCAGTTTAGAACAAAAAAAGGGGAAAGGTGGAAGTCTAAAAAATAAAAAACACAAAAACAAACAAACAAAAAAAAAAAACACTTCACCACGTTCCAGCCGCTAGATCTTCTGTAAACCCTACAGCGATAGTAATATGCAATTCCGATAAATGTTTACTTTCAAGCTCAATCAAATTCCCGATCTGCTGTGCCTCTAAATCTAAAACGAGACAGACTTTTAGTCGCCTATCAATTTTTATAAACATTTTTATAAACACAGCTCTCTGAGGCAGGATTGCATGTCACCAGACAGGCACATGGACATTATGTTTTTAAAAAAATGTTCCTGTGAAGTAGGCAAGAAAGTCACACAGTGATGATCTGTTGATAGAAATCTAACCAATATCCATTTTCTTATAAAGCTATGCAGACAACTCTAAATTGTGTGCTTTTTAATACACTAAAACACAATAAAAAAAACCAAGGCTGTACACAAACAGCTTTATGGTACATTACATAATGACGAGGCAAGTCAACTGACATTTCCAAAATCATCTTTCCAGCAGCACTGTACAATCCTCACCAACACTAGGGCAATGCCATTGAATAGTTTACAAGTACAAGCAGAACAAACAAAAATATGAATCTTTCACTACCTCCTAATTTGCACTTAAACAATATAATCAAGCACAACAAAGCCAACTTAATGGTAAGTCAATAAATGATGTTTAGAGACCTATTGGGAATTTTAACACTTCGGGAAATTAATAATTATATACACACCTCAATCACTGTAAAGTGGTCAGTAATGCATGTTATCTGTAGCCTGAATTAATAATAATAAAACAAGTTTCTGTCCTTATTGATCTACAATACATATTCTAGTCCAAGTAGGATGACCACCTTTTCAAAATGCTAATTGGCAGGGGGGGGGGGGGAGTAATGACTAGTTGCGATTGTGAGAGTAAAATGATTTTTCCTTTAAGTCTGTATTTCAAATATGTTTATTTGTAGCTTTTGTTGTGGACTATTTGGCTGTCACTGTAGTTGCTGTTCTGCTTTGATAGCAGTGCGTGATGTTTATTCATTTTTAGAAAGGGAAACTCAGTAAAGAACAGAACGTAGCACTGTGACTGAAACACTTTGCAGCATGTTGATGCAGAGTCGTTATCGACATGAGATGAGATGTCGCTGTGGTTCAGTTGTGTGTACCATGTGAAACATTTCTGGGAGCGCACCTGGATACATACATACATTTAAAAAAAAATGTGTATCGTTTATACTGCCGACTGACGGAGTGTCAGTGCAAAGAAATGCAGTAGGGGCACTGCTGACGGAGTGTCATTGCAAAATAATGCAGCAGGGGCACTGCTATGAAGCGCTATAAACAGATATACTATGGTTTGACTGTGGCGCTAAACTGTAATTGACTGTGTCTACGAATTCGGGACAAATGCCATCCCGGTGGCATTAAGCCCTAGACCAGGACTTGACCTTTACATTTTTGGACTGGGGACCAATTAGGGACGGGTGGTCACCCTAAGTCCAAGTACTATAATTGCTGCTTCTTTACAGAGGTGGGCAGTACTTGTTTCAATATCCTGCCACCACCAGTTACTGTGTATGACACATGAATTGTGTTAACCAATACCTTAGCAGGTAAAAATACAATACTGTAATTCTTCTGCTTCAGAAGATTTGTAGGCTTTCCAACATCTCCAAAACCAAACATCAACAATCTGTTTTTGTTGCAGTATAAAACATGAAGAACAGACACTCCTAGTCAACCAGAGTGCCAAAACCCTTCTACAGAATTCAATAATCTGCTAAATAGAATGTGCATTACGTTTTATTTCTACAAAAATAACTTCTATAGAAGCACATCCCATTTGTTCCAACTCACACATACAGGTTCATTTCCAACTTCAGATAGCTGATAGCTACTGTAGGGAGGTGTCTTGTACCCCAGCTTTAATCACACATCCTAATATCCCCAACATTGCTACTGAAATTGTACTTTGCAGAAGACGATCTGCCTTATGTTACCAATCACCTCAATGCTTTTGGGGAGCCGGAGCAGTAGCACTACAGTTACTGTTTCATGCTCTGTAGCTGGATTCTGCTACAAATTTACTGTACAGCTTTTGAACCCAGGTGACAAAATTCTAACATCCTGACAAGGACAATATGAAAACCACAAGTCAAAAACAATATTTCGATAATAAAACTACAAGCTAACATGGTCCTTCTACCGAGTGACCTAACAAATGCATCATTCAATAAAATATGATTAAATGAAGGCACAACATAGTTAATGATCACTGATCATCTTTCAAGAGAGAACTTGCTAAATATTTTACAACTTACCAATGCAATGAGCCTCAAATGTACTGAACTTACACAATAGTTCAGAGACAGTAACAAACCAATAGGCTATACTAAGTAGTACAGTATAGTATCTCACTGTTTTAAGGAACACAGTATTAATTTGAAAAACTTTTTTGTTGTTTTTTTTTTTAAAGAAATCCCTGCTAAGTACATAAGTACAGTAATTAATTTAGTGTACATCTCAAATGTTTGCCATTGTTTACCAAGGGCCTAGTTTTTGCACATTAAGGCAGAGAATACAAAAATGTAACTTTTTAAAACGTGTTATACATTCAAAGTGACTATCCAGAAGCCAAGTTGACCAAACTAAATGTTTTCCAAGTCTTTATTCACATTAACCCCAGAAGCACTTTAATAAAAAGCACAAGAGCAGCTGCAGACTGACCAGTCCATGGAACAAACAACAAAAGGTTATTTAATTCAATGAGCAAAATCAGCACACATTTAAATCACCACCAAGAGTTTTCTAAACCATCTGCAAGACGACAGACCTTGCTGCTTGTGCAACAACTGGCACCATGCTATCATGTCCCTCATGTCAATGAAATGCATCTCCTAGCAACAGTGAAGCTCCTGCTGGAAACCAGGGGCCTGTATTCACTGAACAATTCAAAGACAAGAGAACATCCACAGCCCTGAGACTGGATTACCAAATGGCTCCAATTGTTGATATTCAACAACAAGTTGAGGCTAAATTAAAAAGCCATGCTGTAGCAAGCAGGAGGTTTATGGCTTTACAATTGTATAGGTAAATGTATCCCATCCCACTGTCCCATAAGGAAAATCAACTAGATCAATATTACTTTTTATCATTTAACAAATGCTGGAGATCAAATTTTGTCTATAGAATCTCAGTACCTTTTTTTTTTTTTTTTATTTAGTCCTTTATATTTTATTTTTGTTTAACAATTACATTTATACACACACACATACACCTTCCGGTTGAAAATGTAGACTAGGCCTACATTCTGATTAGCTTTTCACTGTCAAACCTAGTTATGTTTAAAATTATTGTAACCGAAAGTTATTAAAAAACCAATTGAATAATACCATAATTTCTTCTAATCTTGAACGAACCATAACAAGCCTAAAAATTAAACAACCAGTGTAAAGATCTTGCATCAAGGGTGTATTTAGTATTTTGCTGGTAACATTTTCAGTTTAGGTTCTTGAAACTGAAAAGCAACAAACTAGTTTAACTTCTCTAGAGTCTTAGTGCTTCATCTGAACCCAGAAGATCAGGGGAGTATAATACACACCATATTCTGCAGTTACTGAAATATATTTAACTTGTATACCATATCCCTGAAAATCTGAACCTAGGGCTGCAACAAGTTTTTAAAGCTGTTGACCTAGACACTTTAATCTTCAGAGATGATAGCCCCTAGTCATGTAGTAAGACAATTCTTACTGCCTAGTCATCTTATCTGTTCAGGCAATCGTGGTGTTTCATTTATCCAAGTCATTCTGTAACACATAAATGCTGGTACTTGTTCACAACAAACAGGTAAGAAACAGTTTGCTCAGCCTTGTAAACTACTGTACTGTATAATTTCAGGCCTTAGTCCTCCTAAATAATTAGAAGCAATTACAGCAAAACTGCCAACATTAAAGCACTGCTCATTGGATGTTACAAATAACTAAGGCAGAGTAAATCAGCAGAATAAATCATTAGGTTTTCAGCAGCATTAAGACTTTCCAACCCTGGAATAAAGATTAACCACAACAGAAACACCACACATACAAAACAATATCTGAACTATGAGGTGAATAATAAAACTAAACTATGTTACTGACTGGATTATGTTAGATTCAAGATTTCTGACTGGACTCATGCCTGTTTGCAGCTGTTAGAGCACAATACCTTATTACTGTAGGACTAACAGAAATACATTTACTGTAAAATAACAAATATGGGTAGCTAGTTACAATAATGAATATTGTATGAACCCTCCATTAGAACTAGCAATTGCGCTGGTGAAGAAATGGGCAACATCCTTGTCATGCTCTCTAAATAAGTCTCTGGAGCCTTGGAATCAAATGGACATCTTGCTACTACTTATCAAATCAGGAAAAGATTATGCATTGCAGAGATAACTGCAATCTGACAGGACAGTCAGACGTAACTGCCACACAACTCTAACCTGGAAAATCAACAGATTTCATTTGAATAGGTGTGACATTTGCAGGCATGACAATCCCATATGGAAAGTTTCAACACCTTGTAGATCCCCATGTCCAGGACCTGTGTAACTGGAATACACAACATCTCTATCCTCTCCCTAGTAAAGCGCCAGATTCCTTGACCATAACAATACATATATATGGTACCTTAAGGACTTTTCATCCAGAATTGGTACTTTATGGCAATCAATACCTACATGCATTATTTCTTCCAGGGTGAGAATGGAAACCATAAAAGGTGACAGTTAGAGATATGTTTAAAAAGGAAAATGTATTTTACACACAGCCCTAACCAGCATAAGCGAGAAAAGGAATCCCACATCAATAAAACACTGAAATACAACAGTGAAAATCATTTTCATTAGTGTCATCTTCTATAATGCATTTTCTGACAGATACAATGCTTCCTTGGCATCAAAAGTACTACTGTACACTTTTTAAAAAATATAACCCCACACATTCAGAAACAAAACTATTTAAAAATCTTTAATATCCCTGTGTTGTAGCTGTTAAAAACCTGCTTATCTAGCTAGAAGGTGGTTTTGTTTATTCCAATTCTGCATTATTAGAATTTAATAAAACCATGTCAGGGTCTAAGATTATATGTAAAAATCAGTCACTATTAAAATTAATCTGCAACAGTGGGAATACAACACTACTAAATCTTTCAGACAGCACCTACCTGGTCTTTCTCGTGGGGGAGAAGGGTTACAGATGGGAGCAATGAAGTGGAAGCACAAGTGTATTTAGATCCCATTCTTTCCACACTTCCATAGTTCATCCTGTAAAGTGGTCCATCCTTGAATAATCTCCCATTATTAACAGCTCGTTTCGCTGCTAAACGTAAACGTTGTTGAAATACCGGGCTGTCAATCACATTTGACAAATCATCCTGGCTTCGAAGATATTTCTCTATGTTCTTCAATGAAGAACCATTGAGATCATCAAGACCTTCAATGGCTCTCTTCAGTATCTTATTCCAATCCACATTTCGAAGATCCCCAGTGGCTCTAATAGATCCCTTTAAGGATATAGGAAAGGTTGCCGATTTAAGGGGTGAAATCCGCCCAGGATTATCTGGGTCTTTATAGGATGCACAACCTTTGTTTGTTACTTTAAGAATGGAGCCATCAAGAACACTTAATTCCAATTGTTCTAGAACAGCCTTCTTGTCTAATCCATGTGAGGCCGACACTGCATGACAAATTCTTTCTTCGGATGGCCTCTGCTTCTGTCTCTTAACCTTCTGTATAGCTTCCAGAATCCACTTCGTATACAGTGGGTTAGCAAGTTTTACCATGGTTGAAGAATTATTTGTTTCAGCATAGAGTTATCCATAAAGTTTTCTCCTTGTTAGAAATGAAATGCACCCACATTATAAAATGCATTTAAAACACAAACAACTCAGCAAAGCATTGTATGCCATTCTAAGTCACTCCTGTATATCCTTGGAAAGATGGGACCATTGAAATCAAGAAGGTAGTACATTTGTAGAATAATCCTCTGTTTTAGTAGTTTAACAGTAGGACATCTGAAACGTGTTGATAATAAATCCTCACAAATTCATAAATAAATCTAGAAGAAATAAAGAAGAAATTGTTTTACTTTCTCAGAATCACTTAACCTTTTTGTACCTTTACCATGTTTGCCATTCATTTCTTAAATTCAAAAGGCTACAAATCAGTATACAACATGAAAGTATCCATTGTGTTAGTTCCCAGTTACACTAGTTCTCAGACATCAGACCCTTGCTTGCTTTCTGTTCAACTTTATTGTGTGTTTGTACAAAAACGTTGATATTAACTTCTTGTGTGTGTGTTTTTTTTTTTTGTCTGATTTAGCAAAAACTATTTCTAAAGATACTACAGTGTGAAAAACTACATGGGGAAAACCAAGTTCATGCCATAAAATTAGTATGTGGCTCAATATGTATGTTTAATCTGATTAAATATGGGCCTAATGTGCGACATGTGTTTCATTTATCACAAACTTAACAGTAAGTTCAAAGGGCATTTTTTTCTAGATTAGTGGTATTCTACTAATTGTGTTCATCAACAACTGAAAGATGTTGCAGATCAAATAACTGAACTAGCTACAGCAAAGTATAGGCTATGTCATTATCACTGTTAACTGTACAGAAAGGGCCTAAAAAAAACTATATATATATATATATATATATATATATATATATATATATATATATATATATATATATATATATATATATATATTTTATTTATATAAATACATGTAGGAGACATACCCGATGGCTGGGTTTTTAAAAAAAAGATGTAAAAACAGTCATAGGACTACTTCAATAACTGACATACTGACACGTGGCTCTCTTTCACAGACACAGGATGGGTAAAGATGCCAGTCGTCGACCACACACCACAAACTGCTTAAAATGAAGAAAAAAGTTTAAATACAGATTACAAATTTTGTAATCACCACTATTGGCCAGTACTGCAATAACACAAGACAATGTGGGGAGCCAGCATCACATCTGAAAGTTTAGGTTACAGTTACTTTATTGCTGTTACGTGGTAATCCAAAAATCCTACTAAAAGAGAAATGCCTCTTAGCTGATATCTTTCTGTGACACATTTTTCACATTGCATCTTAAATAATGTTGCTTGCATGTAACATTTAAAATACGTACATACTAAGTTTACTATTTACTAAGCGTTTACCCATTCACCAAACAATTAACTGAAACCAACAAGCTATTAAGTCCCTAAATTCATCCAGCATGTTATTTATTTTGCTGCAACATACAGTACATCCCCCATTATTATAAACACAAAATTATAGAAATCACAGAATCATGAAAAGTAATGCGCCAAGACTGACTGTACTTCCATCATGTATATGTAAATGTGACAGACAACCAAGCATCTTCTTAAAAATCTAGACTCATACTCTTAAAAACCTGTCCTATAGAATGCCCTACCATGTTTCATCACAATTGTTGGGTGTATTGCTCCAAAACATGACAGACTGACCTTGGATGGGTAACCCTGTCTCTGAGGATATGCTCAGCAGATCAGACAAGTGTGAAAATGGTACTTTATAGATCAATGTAGTGCACACATTTAGTGTACAAATATTTTTAAATGTGAAAGCACAAATATGCTAGCATTATCTTTAAAGGTTCGTGATTGCAACCAAACACAGGAAAAATGTCAGTACATTATGCAACCAGCAGGTGACCTGTATTGTGCAATTTATCTAGAATTCTTCTACCTGCTAAAAACCCCAATGATCACACATCAAGCTCGACTCTCTACTGCAGCAGCAGGGTCAAACTAGGATTGCAGGAAAAACAGAGACAACAGCCATTGCATTAAACAAACTGAGTCTCAAAGACTGCTTTTATGATCCATCCCATCATTTACCACAATCTCTTCAATCAATTCCTTTACACTTGAATCCGCGTATATTTCTCCAAGTAGACTATTCTCTTCACTTGCTTACAGTGATTAAAACAGAACACCTTCACATTAGTATATATATATATATATATATATATATATAGATATATAATATATATATATATATATATTGTATATATATATATATCCACATACACACACACACACACACACACACACACACACTAATCTGAACCAGTCTTAATTCGATTGCGGTTACATTTATGTATGTCTGACAACTTAATAAAAACCTGTTCAAAAGTTTTAAAAGCCTAGCTCATCACTAAGCCAAACATTACACATCAAGATAAAAAAAAAGTAAAATATTGATTTCAAGTTTATATTGCAGTCAATTTATCAATTATTTTATCATATATTTGTCATCTCTATGCTTATGCCGGATAACTGAATATTTTATGATGGTAACTTAATGCCCCAATTAACCTGTGATTGCACTGAATGAAAGACAAATCACAAACCTTGACTTACAGCTGAGTGGCTGTGGGTTCACGGCGCTACTGCCTGCTGGTGTTACCTAAACAGACGCCATTTTGTTACAATGTTGTAGTTTACATGAATCCGACATGACACTGATTACAGCCCAATGGAGTCTCATTAAACCTTACCTACACACTCGTGTACCCTCCCTAGCAACCTAAATATTGGCTATAAAATAAAAAATTTGATTCCTGGTTTGATAGAGCAGCCGTCAATCAGCAACAGCAAGTTCTGCCCCTTACAAATGTAGTGGAAGTTGTTGGTGGCAGATCTGCCAATTATATTGGACCGACCCGCCTTTTAAAGCAACGATTAGTTTAACAAAAAAAAAAAGGGGGGGGATCCGCCACCTCCCAATCTCCTTCACAGGACAACAAAAATAAGGCACACTTGCATTGCGATCAGCCAACTGATCTATTAACCGGGTAATTTAACTGAATAACAGTAACTAAGACTGACAGATTAAAGAGTAACGTCACTTTGCAAAAGAAAAAACATTTTCAGCCTACCTACAAACCCCTCTCGAGCGATTGGATAAATCTGAGAGCAAATTGGAGCATGTTACACGTAATTGGTTGGCTGTTAAATCCATCATTTATTTGCTAAAGTAGCAGACAATCGGCTGTGTTGAAGTTTGTTGAGATGCAGCCTAATGTTTATATATATATATTTTTCTTTTGCGGAGGATGTGTATTACTGTTTTTTTTTTTTCTGCTGCACCCGCGTTTCGCTCCCTTAGAGATGCTTTCAAATTCAGTGTCAGTATTTTTAGTGTCTTTGCCATACCTCTGACATTTGATAAACACTTTTCTAAACCTATAACAATACGCATTTTCTCAATTTTATCTATTCATACGGTACCACGTAAATGCCATAATTATAGTATAAAAATATAATACAATTTGCATAACAATTCATTCACATCTGAGTCTAACATTACACCATTACGCTACGTATACACTTTGCTATATATTTTATTATATTTTACATTGCAACATACAGCTAATTTGGCGAAATTTTCTGACCCAATGTCGCATTCCAAAGCGCAGTTTAAATTAAAAAATGTGGAAATAATCGTGATGTAGAAACACTCTGAAATCAAATGTAAGTAAAACAAAAGCGATAAATGCAAAAAAAAAAAAAAAAATGAAGGGAAAATGCCTGCTAAGTCGAACATTTTTAGTTACCTTTTTAAGTTTTCACAGGGATCGTCTCTTCATTCTATAAATGCTGTTTTTAACGTTGGTGAAAAACTGGAATTCCGAAAGCTTCTTTTTTTATTAAATAAATGGACGCACGCGACAGCTCGCGCTGAGGCAGAAAGAACCTGATAACAACTAATTGAAAGGTTAATCTACATAGCAGGCTGTGACAGAGTAGTACCCTCCCCCTTCTTCCCTCTGTCTCGGAAACACTCCGAAAGGGAAAGTTAAGTTTGTGCCTCACTGCTTGCATTTACAGAATTTAATATACAGAATAAAAATGTACTTTCCTTCTATAACACAAAAAAACTAAAAACAGAAGCGCATCCTAAAACACCATAGATCAAGTAGAGTCAACTAAGCTTGTGATGAACAGAATCGTTGTGCTTTTGTCATTGGACACTGTGCTGCGGCAGCGTGCAATTATTTTTTAAACACTGCACTATTTATTGGGGCAGTTTTGTGTTATTCTTAAGGCAATAACCGACCTCCTTCATCAAGTTTTGCTCAGCACAAGCTGTTTGAGTCTACGTGGGAAAGCGCTGTGACGTTTTCATTCTGCAATGTCCAGTTTTATTGTCGCCTGATTCACAGTGTTAACAATGCCTAGAATTTGGTAATCCACAAGGTAATTACATTATTCCCTTTAACGTATAACACGACACTTCAGTCCTAGGATAGTGTTGTCCATTGCCTAAAAAGCTTAGATTGTTCAAATGAAGTGTCACGCTATCGTTATTATTTTCTTTTTGGTGATTGCTTACTTGTTTAACTGTCTGCTCACTCTGAGAAAACAGGTTGTTTTTGCTGTAATTACAGTCTGCCCCTTTGAAACCTACTGTAACTCTAAAACGTGACACTATAAAGGTAATAGTCATACAAGTAAATAATACAGTATGTACTCCACTTAGTAATCCCAAATGATTTTAGGATTACTACATAATGGAAGTAGTAAACTAAGCCAAGCCCTCATACCCCACAATGTTGATGCTGTTTTTAAAATATAAGTTTGATATCTAGAAGACTTTTCATAGATTTGTTTTAAATAATATGTATTCATATGCTACAATATATTACTTACTACAGTCTGTGCTCCTATCATTGCCTATTAAGCTGTTGTTATTAGTTTGAGATGACCCAAACTGTATAATGATGCTGTAGTTATTTTTATCTACAAATAAAGTACAATAAGATTTACTCAACACTATGTAGAGGTAGCCTGGTTGTTGCATGTGAAGTTTTAATAGAGTACAGCAATAGGTTTCCTGCTTTTTTTAATATATATAGCTAAAGGGGTAGTTCTGAAAGAATCCAAACATTTTCTTATCTCTCATTAGCATTACAACTTTCTCAATCCCTTATCATTTTTCTGTAGATAGTTTAACTTGCCAGACTTTATTTTCATTTAGACTCTGGGAAAGATTAGGACACCTCCTGAAACACATTTTGCTTCTGTCATTTCCAAATGTTTTGTATAATGTAAAATGAAAGTATTTGAAATTCTAAATGTATTGAAGTAAGAAATGAAACAAGCCATTCTAGACATCAACAAACCTCTCAGCTGACTGGGACAGTTTGAACTTAGTCATATTTAAATTGATCTAGCAACCTGCGTCCAGTTGAACAAAAACAGACTTGTCCAGCAAGGCTGAAATCTGGGTATGTTTGGGCTCATTTGATCACAGACAACTGAAGCAATGTTGAATTTTGCTTGGTATGAGCTCATGCCAGGCTCAAGAAAAATAATATGAGAACAAAACCCAAATCTTGTTCCTGTAAGGTTTCCCATGTAGACAGTGACAGCACTTTAAAAAAAAATAGTGGGATGTCATCTTACTAGTGGTGTTAGGAGGGGCAAGACTTAATCTAAAGAGATTATTGTTATTCCAGTAATGAAAAGGCAACATCTATTGGAAATAATGGATTTAGTGAGTGGTACTGGGATTTTTAGAGTCCAATATCTTAAAAAAGAGAAGGATGTTCAGAGGCGCAAGACCTAATGTGGAACACTGTATAATAGATATCTGTTGTTTCCAATTCTAAAACCATTTCATGGTATTCATTTGTATTATATTGGACAAAAAATTTGAGGTACTAATTCTACCTTGTTTTATCTATAAAATATCTGAAATGGTATCTGAAATGGTGACTCAAAAAATGGCATCTTGACGTGTTGATTTCACATGGAATGACCCCATTGTGTATCATATAAAAGATTTTGATAACCCATAGAAATGAAGGCGTTGTAAGGGTAGTGATGAATCTTCCAACACTAGAAATGACAACCCTGCTTTCTCCTGAGCAATGGTCAATAGTCTGTGTAGTATTTTCATGGGACTAAAAGCACAGACTTTCAAGGTAGAGATTGGTGCAAGCTTATTTTTAACTATTAACAGCACTCATGATTGGATATCTGTAATTCACCAGCTCATTCTCAATAGTAAACTTAAACCCTTAAGTGGCATGGTGGTAAAATGAGCAAGGATTGACTCATATTACAACCTAGTGATTAACACTGGTTAGAATAATACTATTTGAGGCCATCCCTCAGGTGAAATAAATCCTTAGGTGAATGTGTTGGGAGAGGTGAAGATACAATATATATTTGGCCTGGTCAGGACAACAAAGCCATAGATTATGAGAATTCCTTGACAATGACAGATCCCCAGTTAACAGAATGAATAATTAATTAATTAAACAAACAGAAGCAAGGATGTTAGACCTGCTAATAATTTGTATCTGTGGTGTTGGACCTGCAAGTGCTTAAACAAAACATCTACATGTGTTTTTTGAAATTCTGCATATTGGTGGTGTATCAACCATAACCATAAACTGTCAACCAGAAGAGATTCAGTTATGGTTTTATAATTATTTATCAAGTGTGGTAAGCTCAGCTATTCCCTTTGCCTTCATACTCTAGCCATATTATAAACCACTTAAAGCTAAAATATACCATATTGTGTAATATTTATTCAAACTAAAACAGTCATGTTAAACACTGTCAAACTTTTATGTGGACTAAGCAGTATATTCCAAAAAATAACATGGGAGTTATTAATTGCAAATGAGCAATATGGGCAGGCAGTGTCAGATCTTGGCAGCAAATTATTCTTCCAGGCCAGACAAAACATTTTCAGGCCAACTGGCAAAAGTGTACATTTATTTGAGACACGCTGAGGCCCTTGAAGAAATTTTAGACGCTCACCATTACAGAAACTGATTTTCTTTATTACTACTGAACAGTACAATTTGTTTTTATGCCTGTTTACTTATCCAGAAGTCTGTAGTGATCAATTAACTGGACCACAACCTCTTCCCAATAAACATGTTTTGTATTATTTATGTGTTAGAAGTTACTTTAGGTTTTGCTGGTGACAAATGTGAATTAATATTAGGGGTTTGCTTTTAAATGAAGCTTGCAGTAGCTCTTGTTTATGCAATGCATCCTTGTTAATTTCAGGGTGTGGGTCAGTTATCCAGAAAATCTGCAAATTTGACCACTTAACACCCCATTAGCGTTGTTATTAGACATTGTTCTATAGTGCAATTTAGATTTTACAATATCTGTGCTCATGTTACAGTAAATAATAATAATTAAAAAAAAAATCAATAGAACTTGGGGACATGTTTCTGCAATGCCTATATCCCCATATTCTATTGATATTTTTAATTTACTTTAACATTATCTGATACCGTAAATTCTAAATTGCACTGTAGAACAAAATGGCAACAGTAACATAAATAAAATATCCTGGACCTGGCAGGCGCAAAATATGAAGAGATTAATGTTTAAATCAACTGCAAGATTATTCAGTCTTGTCTTTCTTTTAGGGTTAGTTTACACAGCTGTAAAATAAGGAGAGGTGCTGGGAAAGAACAGATGAAAGCAAAACATAAAAGGGCATAAATAAATGGATCTCAATTCCATGCTGTGATACATCTCCAGCCCCACCTGACAATTTTCTTTTTGTGAGGGACCAGTTTCAATTCATGGGATTGTCAAGCAACTGAATTAATCCAAGAACAAGGTTGTGAATGTTGTGATAGGTATCAAATCATTTTGGTGAAGTTTGCTTTAAGATTTGAATAGAAACATATAGACACTGGAAATAAGGTAAGGTATTATCTATCTATCTATCTAGGTACTTGACATCACTTTCAGTTTCATCTTTCTTTTTCAACATTTTATGTTACACCACATTTACTAACCTTCTGCAAAAATGTGTTTTTCAAGGATTCATCAATACCACATGAGTGGTATATTTGGTTTGTGCCGATCCCAGGTTGCACCATCATGTAGAATGCTGGTATTTATGCCAACAAACACCAATAAGGATGTTTTCTTGTATACCTTGACCCATACATATTGTTTCAAGATCATGACAGTTCTTTCAAAGAGAAAGCACTGCTCTCTGGGACACGTGCAGTCACTTACTATAAATGTATAGGTTTTCTTTAATTTTTACATGTGTCAAATGTTTAGTGTCCAATTTTAGTGTTCATTAACATGAACAAAATAACCCAGTTCCAGAATACTGAGAAGGGATTTATTTCAAACAAGGCAGTGAAAGAACAGGATTTAATCCTCAGTATCTAGTTAATGCTCTTCAGCCTCAGAATCCACAGGGTACCCTCTGCTGCATTAGCTTTGGATAATCATGTTCCAAAGACTTTGCACATGTGGCTTTTCTGAAATGAAACGGATCTGTGCCAATTGTGGTCGTGGTGGTGGTGCTTGTAATATAGACACCTATCCACCCACCCATTCTGACACAGGCAGTGTGTCTGCTTTTAGAGAGAATGCCTGGTCTGGATTTGAACCCAAATACAATTATATTCAACCAAAAATGTCAGTTTCTGAATTAAATGTTCTCATTCCTAATCATGGATTCACTCTTTTGTATGTTTGTATTTTGCCATCTGCCACCCTGAACAGCAAACCAACCAGCTGGCAGAGATGTGATCTGGACCAATCGGTAATGAGATCATTTTCAAATGCATTTGTGTGGCACTGTGCAAAATGTTGATGAGACAAAATCTCTCAGCTCTAACAAGTTATTAATTACATTTTCCATTGGAAAATGTTTTTTAAAATAAAGTAACATTAGCATAAATGTCTTAACACATATTTTGAGTGGTTTAATAAAAATAGCCCCCTACTTCTCGTTCCTTGAAGGTAATGTAGATCTGAGAAAATATGTTCCGATTGCCAAGTCATTATATTAGAATAGATTAGAAGCATTCAGCTTCAGAATGAACAGGCTCACAAGTATTCTCAGTTCTATTAAAATTTAAAATACTGTAGTTCAGGCAAGAAACATTTGCTATACAATTCATAATGGGAATGGTAATCTGTACTAGAAACCAAGCAGTTCTTTTTATATACAAAACAACAACTATTTAAAAGACTTAAGTAATTAATTGGCTAATCTTAAGTTATTACCTGTTAACTACACAAACAACCCTATATCAAATAGATTGATCAACACAATTAAAATAAAAAGTACTGTCATTGTAATAAATAAATAAAAGCGTTCTATGTATACTGTTTAAGTAAGGATGTTATTTCTATCTGTCAGAGATTTCAGTCAAGAGAACTTTGCTTTCATACTGCGCCAGTGTTGAATCCTCCTCTGCCAATTACATTGTGAATACTATATTCCTTGTGACATCAATTTACATTTTTTACAAAACCATTCTCTTGTACTGTACAGTATTTGACAAGAAAAAAAAACATAACATGGTTATCACATTATTTTTATTTTGTCAGTTTACATATAACATGCAGAGGACCGCTCTACCTGAACACATATAAACTGTATTTGGGATGTAAAATCTACACCATTCATGCAATTCGTTTTTAAAACTGTGCGCTTAAAGTTTCAATTTGGTATGTCATGGAAGATCCTGCATAAATAATTCTGTACCTCAATTTAAGTTTTTAGTGTTTGTATTAAAAAAAGTCCCCTTAAAAAGAGAAAAGCTAATTTTAATTCTATAAACACACTGAAAAGATTAATTCCCTAGAAAGTGTTACATTTTTAATAGTCCTGTTTAATTAATGCAACTGCATGAATGCACTTGCCAAAAACAAATCATGAAATGTTTGATTTCTTTTTCACAACACATTAAGGAAACAAAACACTAAACAGAATTGTCATATTTAAACTTCTGCTCAATAAAGCTATTTAAGTAAAAGATCGTCTTTTTTTTTTTTTTTTTTTTTTTTTTTTAATAACTGTAAACAAAATTTCATGAAATTGGCTCTCTTATATAAATTACAACATACCCACAACAGTTCTTTATGGAATTCCAATAATTGTACACAGTGAGATGAACAGAAGTACAGACGTCAAAATGCAGGCACCGGAAAGAGGTGGGTCAGTTTAAAAGAAAAAATTATAATAACGATAAACAAAAAGGCAGTAATCTCCAGTGTTAAAAGGGATGTCTTTTGTTCCCACTCATTTTCAGATGTTAGTGAAAGTCTGGCTTTTCCGGGAAAGTGCATCCTGCACGTCTGATGATGACATTGGCTGAATAGTGTCCAGCCCGAATGCATTCTTCCAGGGGCCGGTCATATACAAGTTGTGACAGAAAACCTGGCATTAAGAGAAGTAAGAATTAGAAGGGCTGTTACAAGCACCACATTAAAACACCTTTGCAAGTTAAAATAATAGTCACCGATTCTATTCTGCACCACCCCTACAATACAATTAAACATATTGTCATATGTGCCTACCAATAATGCATCCTAAAACATTTGTGCTCTGATTGTTGGATAATGTAGTCTGAGGATTAGTGCTAAACAGGGTCTGTGAAATTAGTCATTGATGTTGTAAGAACTGACATAGCTCCACATTTTTCAAAATACTGCTGAAACAACAATATTCCAAATGGTTACTGTGTAAAACACCACAGCTGTGAGGGTGTATTCAATTGATCTTAGCAGCTGTGGATCTAAACACAACTAAATATTTCTATTTTGGAAGAGAGAGTATTTTGTAATAGCGCGTTATGAATGCTCAGAGGTATAAATAACTGGGTTGGCTGTCTAATAGAAGCCTCCTTGTAAAAGGGTACTTCAAGTCCAAAACCATTCAATGAATTTAATAGAAAATTGGTCCACTAATTAGGTACGATTCTACACGTTTCAATCAGTTGTATTATCCAGAAGAGCTTTGTCAATGAGATGACTAGTCATCCCTCACTATATCCAAAAGAAAAACCTCTCAACATCCCAAGACTGCTGAGCCCTCGGCTTCCAAGTCACAAGGAGGAAGAGAGTGACAGAAAGAGACTGTGCACCAAATGATAACTCTATAGATGTTAGGGGTCTGCCTAATGTTCCAGAGTACACTTGATGTTTAGATGATGAATAAATGCTCTGTGATATAAAGCTCATTACAGTTAAAATGGTTCTTTGACAATGCTTACAAGAAACCTCAGCATTTCATATCTCCGTTTCAGATTTATCAACATGCTCTTGGGCTGTCAGAATATTACATTAGGATAAGCAGTTTCCATAGAAACATAACAGGAGAAGAAATCAAGAAATCCTGCTCCAGGTTTCAATGTTTACCATTCTGATTGTAGACTACAATGACAAACAGCTGGTAACTTCATCTTCTGACACCACGAAGCACCAGCTTCGAGCCTCTCAGAAAAATCAACACTGTGTTTGAGCACACATTTACAGCTTCATTAGGGCATCTTGCTTGACCCAGAACAGCAACTGGGAGCTACTGTAATACTGAAACAAAATCAGCTTGCTGCTGTTGAACCCAGAAAGCTTGGTAAGAGGCCCAAAGATAAGGTTATTATAAAACTAAACTGCAGGAGACCAACAGACAAGAACAAACAGCGTAGCTAATGTATATATTTCTACTCTCAAGAACTGAACAATTTGATTAGGAATGCGATGGGAAGAAGACTAAAGACAACAGCTTTGATTTTAGAGTGCACACAACATGTGGCTTTTGAAATAATTCAGTTTACTCCATGGTTTTCAAACTCTTCATAAAGTGTGACAGTGTTTATGATTTAGAGTATCAATAAATGTGTTTCTAAAGAACGTTGCCTCAAGAGTTAGAGTTTAAACGACTGTGAAATGTTCTCTCAGAGGATCAGCACTCAATAATACACCACAATAACCTTAAGGGTCCCAGATCTAGTTGGACATTTTATTTCCTGTTTAATAACAATTCTCTTTGTGTGGTACAAACAAACTATAAAAGTAGCCTGGAGAGGGCCCCTTATTGTGGTAAGAATTGTATTGTTGCATAAAAAAGTATCTTGGATTGCTCATCATTGAAGAACACCACTTAGGGTTAAGACAACAGCATTTTACAGTTCAGTTTAAAAAAAAAAAAAAGAAAGTAAATAAATGCTGAAAAACAACATTTTAGAACGAAGGCAAAAAAAAAAAAAACAAGTGGATAACAAATCTTAATTAAGTGCCCCTGCTCTGGCCTTCATAAACCAAACCATTCTCCTTTGCCCATCTATCACATGCTTGTGCAAACAAGACTTCCAGGATAACATTTTACATAACACTCTCTGGCTCAGGACCAGTGGACTCTATTGAAAAAGGACCTGCAATGTCTTAGTATGTTAGAAGTAAAAAAAATAAATAAATAAAAAAATTTAAAAAAATCTCTCTCATTACTCACCACAAGTTGATATACATCAATATACAGCTGATGATATATTTACACATACAAGGGTTTCTATGTGTAGTCTTTCTGCAGCTGTTTACCAAGCATCCTGACAGCAACAATACATCTTAAAGCTGCCCACCCTTTAATATGAATAATAAAAAGTATTCTACCAAAATTAGGCACAACGCCCCCCTTACTGAAACAAAGATACATTAATGAAGTGCCTTATCTGAATGTTAAAGAAGAGTTTGTCAAATAGCCTCCATCCACACCAGGAAGTACAAGCATGTTTCTTTATCTAACACCACATAGTCTAAAGTGTATTTTTTCAGGTATTGCTTGCCATTTATTTGCATGTTGGACAAAAAACATTGTACATAACGCTTGCTTATAAAGCAATGTGGTTACTTTTTTGCATTCGGGTACCACATATCTTCCTACAAGATGAGGATGTAAGGTTGAGTACTATGCAAAACACATTTGTCATCCATAGCATGGGGAATACAATTTCATAAAATTCATAAGATGCCCATATACTCCAAACACCCCATCACGTCCATATAAGTTATTGCAATATCGCGCCCCCCCCCCCTCCTTTTTTTACAACAAGTTCACTACTTATTCCTGTATTGTTTTATTAAATGCTGCAGAATCACTATTGAAAGTAACAGGTGTATCAAGAAAACAGACGAAGAAACAGAATACCGGTCTCCCAAAGAAATGATGTAAATTAGTGGTTCCCAAACTGTGGGGCGCAAAAGATCCAAAGGTGTTCAGGGAAGACAGCATACTTAACACATACAAATACAGTACATTTGTTGATCAATGTAAAAGGACAGTATTATAATTTTGTTTCTGCTTTTTTACTCCCGATCACTTCTTTTCAGAACCAGTGTGCGATTTTCATCTCATGTTCTTTTCCAAACCAGAAGCCTGGTCATTCTGGTATTTTGTATAGGCTATTCATTCATTCATTTTTTTATGTTATGAGAACGTCGCTGTAAAAGTAGAAAGAAATACTAGTGTATGTGTAGACTAGATATTATCATTTATATTTAAATTTTACCTATATTTATCCTTTGTTCTTAACAGGTCTTGAAAACGCACTCCAATAAATAATTAGCAAATCTTTAAAACAAATGAAGAACTTATTTCATTACTACAGCAGTGATTTTATATATATATATATATATATATATATATATATATATATATAACCTAACCTGGGTAATGATAGTATTTGTATTTCAGGTTACTTCTGTTGGTGCCTGTAATTTCATTTCCGGGATTTAATTTGAAAAACCACGAAGGAATCCCTCAGGTAACCGAACAGGGAGGTGGGTCTTTTCAAAAAGAGATAATGTGAGAACAGCAAAAAACAGCACAGAAACATTTAGAACCGAAAATGAATGCAAGTATACCACTATTAATTTTAAATTACAATACTTGGTTGTTGTTGCAGGATTTAGGCTCCAACAGTTAAATTAACCAAGCATCTCCAAGATCTACTTTCTTGCATGTGGAATCTACACATTTATCAGATTTAGGCAAGCAGTTCTGAAGATCAGAGATGGCAAAAGTAGGTAAACATAACCTACGGTAGATTCTAATTGTACATCACTTAAGTTTCTCATTTAACGTGTGTGTGCGCGTGTTTGTTTGTGTGTGGTTATTAACAGTGGCAAAACGAAAAGACCAATAATATACTCAACATTTCGGTCAGTCTAGCACTCACAACTGGTGGTATAATTCTGGATGACACAGACATTCAAGGAAAGAACTCTACAACTTAGGAATCTCAGAGCAGCCTAATACACTTAGCACAGAAAAACCAGTAAAGGGTATTTGTGGTATGGTATGGATATATTCAAAGTGTAGACACCACTTACATTATATTAACTTCAAACCACCAATACATTTGGTGAGGTGTAATGAAACTTAACCTACCTCCTACAAATGCATCTCCAGCTCCATTTGTGTCCACAATTTCACTCTGATCAATGTCTAAAACAGGGAAAATCATCACTTCATTGCCTACAGGAAAGAGAGAATAATCAGTAAACCTGAAAATAAATAAATGCCTGACATAAAAAGAATGTTACATGAACATGTACAAAAACCACATGTCACTGGATTAAATTACCCACAAGAGGCTAGCGCTAACTTCTACAGAAGTCTATCTTTTGATAGCTTACAGGGCCACCACACTTTGCAGATCAGGCTTGATACACACATCACTGGATAGGGGAGGGACTGATGTTCACTTCCTGACTATCACTAAGAGGGGCATTTAGTGTCTAGAGGGCGGAGACTGATTACAGCAGCCAGGAAGAAACAAAAACATCACAGAATCTTGTTTACAGCTAATAAAAAATGGAAAACCGGGAAAACCGTAAATCTGATGTATTTGACCAATTATATTAGGACATTTATTCTGTCTCATGTGTTTTAGTAAATATGTTTTTACCACATTTACAAATATCAAGAAACAAGTAGATAAGCATATACTATTTCAGTGAATATATCATGTATGTGTTTTCCTTATTACTAATAATAATGAAATTATTAACTATTGTTTTATTGATAAATATTTATTTGGAGAAAATAAATCAAGAGTAGTGTCCATTATTGCTTCTATAGACCCCATAATAAACGTGTATTATGTCATTGCAATCACTCAAGTGAAACCATGGTCTTGTAATCTGCCCAAACAGCAACATTTTTCAACAACACTTTCAGGAAGTATTGCAAGGTCCCTCAGCATAGAATAACACATTTTTATACATGCATTTCTAAGCAGAATACATAATAAAAATGTATAGTTTCTGAGGTACTTTATAATGTTCCCCAGTGTTTTGAAAAAAATGACATCATTTGCAAGATGGTACTGTAAAAAATTGATTTTTAGTAAATTTTTACAGGAAGAGAGTCAACTATAGCGAGAAAGCGCCTGGTCCTGGGGGGTCATCCCACTGAAAAATGCTTGGTCCTGAAGTTGTTAAGGCATTTTTTTTTTTTTTTTTACCGTTCTAAAACATTAACTACAATATAAGCTCTTGTAATAACCAGGTTTTATTTGGGGGCTCTCCACACGACTATGTTTTGCTTATGAATCTGTATAAATTCGTTAAAGCAATTTAAAGAATTGTAAAGTTAAGCTCAGAGAATACACTTCTTAGGACTGTTACTTTCCCAGTACAACGGAAAGCACGATTAATGTGTACATTTTGAATCACAACCTTTAATATAACAAAAGGTGATCACCACTGGCATCAAACATCACAATGAATTACACCAGTTACAACAGCTTTCTGTGAATCACTTAGCAGCCCTTTAAATGACTGAGAGGTAACAGTTGTGAAAATTTGTCACAAACTGCTATTTTGTTGCATGACTTTTTCAATGCACAGTGCGAAACATTAAGGATATCATTATACAATATGACACAACGAGACTTACATTTATTAGGATTCCAGAGGAGTTAAATTTCACTTTTGGGGTACAGCTGAAAACCAAGTGCCTTAGTCAGCCTAATCTCTGATCACAGTTACATCCTAAAATCCCTGCATATTTCAAACATCTTTGTTTCACCACTGCCAGCTGTCATTTCAACGTATCTGTTGACAGAGTTAGAAGAATGGATGGCCTCTTCTAGGGGTTTCACATAGATCAGATGGGCTTGATAATATGACAATACTTATAATGGTCATTAATAAGACTGTTGAATCATCTGTATATGTTCATGTATGGTGAGAAATCTTAGTATCCAATTCTAGTTAAGTGTAATTGTTTATATTTATTTTTCATTTAGGTGGGTTATTTTTCTCTTTTGCAATTTCAATATCATCAACAAAGATTTGTGCATTTGAAAACATGACGGACGTCTTGGTCACATTTAGCTAGAACTATATTTAAAACTGTATTGCTGTAGCCTGACATTATTAACAACAGTCTAAGATTGTTAAAATCATTGTTAATGCATTTATAGATGCATAATCAATTGTTTATAACAGATTCCCAAACTACAAGCGTTACTATAATTTAGGAAAGAACGAGAAAGCTATGTTCTTTTTTTTTTTTTATTAAGATTGCAAGTAAGGAACATCTAAGCCGTTATTCTAATATAATAGTAAAGCAGGCAAAGTTTGGGTTTTTTACACAGATTCTTTGTTAAAATAACATTTTCTTAATCAGCTGCAGATTTTAACTTTGATAATTCCATTAAAACGAAGATCCTTTTAGGATCAGCTAATTAGCAGCAAAATGACTTCGTTAAATTAATTCTGCAGATGAAGCATGCTATCGACCCTCCCTCTTGAAATGATTAAATGCAAATCTTACATGTAAATGGTGTTAACAGTAATTTATAGTTTGCCAATTATTCTGCAATTAGAGATTAACAGAACTAATGTGGATGTGATTTTAACCAGTAGTTTAAAAGTACATGTAAAAGACAACGCTTTAAATTCACTTGTTAGCACAGGAGAGGTTTCTGAAATGTGACTGCAGGATATATAATCAAAGGTAATGCGTGTTTTATAGTGCATAACCACTGTCACTTACAGTAAACCTCGGGCTATATAAATAGCCTGTTTACCATAACCACATTTAAATATATGTGTCAGGAAGTCTCACCCTAGGGGGTGGAGGATTCATGATGCAGCATATGCAGTGTCTCCATCTTAGATATTTATAATCTTAAATAAATACGTATAATATAATAAATAAATAAAACACAATTCTGGTGAGTAAATGGCTCATAGTTCTGAATTTAGGTGGCTTAGAACACCAGTATGTAAAATGAAGTGTTGAATTATTTAAAATCGGGACTTCATGTGAAACCTCCCTCAAGTACTCTGAAACACACTCATCTAAGCAGAGTGAAGACTGTGGTTCAGTCCATGTACGCCAGTCCAGGTGACTGAAACTAGTGAGTCATCAGATAGATATGAGCTGCATTCATTTCATTTTATGGCAAAGCATTTAAATATAATTAGCTTTGTTACATGCTAGTTAAAAGAAAAAAAAAATGAAATATGACACCTAAACAGAATTCACTCTCCACATACAGCACATACACGCTAGCTTTGTAACAGAACATGGTTTGTAACAGGGGGTAAAAAATTTAAATCTTGTTTTCTACTTTGCATAGCCTCTATAATACCTCTCTAAAAATTGTCATGTGTGCACCTCCCATAAGTACACTGTTTTTTTTCTTTTCTTTTTTTTTTAATTGGTGTTAAATACAGCACTTAACAAGCTACCAAATGCGTTCACATTTTCAACAAGCCAATAAATGTCACATTATTAGCTTGTTGTCAGATGTTATATTAAGGGGGAGACTAGGACATGCCACACAAAGATTTTACAAATATAATGTAGGGAAATACAGAGACTTTTTACAATGTAAGATGCAGATTTTAAGATTTGAATAAGGTTCTTACACTTCAGTTTTAAATGTATGGGAAAGCAAGTTGTATAAAGCTCCACTGGCACTGTAGTAAGCAAGGCTGAACTTGCACATGTTCATGTATACTGCATTGCTGTTTAATGGTGCATGATGCTCTAGGTGGTTCCCATAACCTTGCTTTGTCTCCTACAAGCTGCGTCAATTGATATGATAATAAAGAAAGGATGTCTGAAATGAGAAGAGCTGAGCTCGGGCAATCTGTGCAGCCTTTGCATTTACCACCTTTTGGTAGCCAAACGCTCTCCAAAAGTCTTCTTTAGTTGCCACAGGCAACAATTAATTGCACTTGCAGCTCAGGGACACGGAGCAGATGGTAGTAGTGGTAATAGTTATAGTGGTAATAGTAATGGTAATAGTTCCAAACCCTGAAAGAGATCTTTATTCCAGACAGTAACTGCAAATAAAAAGAAATATCTACATAACAGGCTTTATTATTTGTTATGCTGATCGATGTACAGTTACTAGTACAGCTGATGCAACATTTTCATCTGGAAATAGTAACGTCTTTCTATTAGTATTAAAACTAAACAACAAAAAAGTATTTAAAATGTATTGTTGTTGAAGTAGTTTATTTCAAAATCTACCCTACTTCTCTGTGAAATAAATGCCTGATCTACCAACAGACTGAGGCCGATCTATAATGCAGTCCTAGCGTATTGGACACCACTCAGAACGCATTTGTGTCAACATACCACATATTTACAGGGTTATTTAATCTTTGCTGTCAAGATGCTGTGACATAATTGTCCTTTGTTTGGTGAGGACATTTGTTTGAACTGAAAGCATCATTAACCGTAAGTGGAAGATTAAGTATTTGTTTGCTGCCAGGATGGCACTGTCCTTGACCTACAATGAGCTAATGTCAATTAAAAACACACATACATTCCCAGTCAAAATAACAATTCTGCTAATGCTTAGAATGCACAGTGAAACAACTTGCATTGAGTAATCTGCCTTAAACTAAATCATTGTATTTTTTGTTTGGAAAAAATAAACACGTAAACAAAGAATCTCTCAGGCTTTAAAATTCAGCTTGTAAGCTAAAAACAAAACGATAAAGAAACACGACTATTGTAAAGCAGGGGTTTTCCAATACAGTATATAAAATATGCATTTATGGCCTAATTAAGACAGTGTTTTAGACAGGTTAACTATTCTGTTGGCCTGGTTTTAAGTTTCTGCTTTAATCCTCCAACCTTAAACACAGATGCTATGGAAGACAGCACTATCTCACGGCACTATCTCAGGTAGACTTATTCTTCACAACAGTTAAAGCCAAAGACAATACCAATTTGAAATCTTCTCAACCCAGAAACAAACAAAAAAGAACCAATAATGCATGTAGATAAAGAATTAGCCTATATTCTGTTATCTTTTTAATGTAGACCTGCATAGTAGGGGTGTGCCAAGACCCTATTTTCTGAGTAATTGACTAAGTAGTATTTGGTTGACAAGTAAATCAAAACACACATTTATTAAATTTGCTGATTTCAAAACAAGAAAAAGCTGCCTTTCCCTCACCTTTACACAGAGTACAAATGTTTTAAAAACTGATTGGAAGCAAATTCTCCCCTCATCAGGGGTGCTGACATTTCTACTGCTGTATTGAGGCCATAAACTTACAATGAAAATATGTTGTAAAACTAGCAAACACAACCAATTGGTCACGCAAATGTGACCTTTCCTTAAAGCTAACTCGAGCTATCGCTGTGGAAACTGGGATATGTACTTCTTTGTCAAGAATAATCACAGATAACACCTTGTTCAGACTACAATCCCACAATTCACTGCAGAGATGACGCATTTCAAAAGCACAACAAAATCGCACCCACAGGTGAACACTAAATCTGCTTCCTTATACATAAAACAACAGAGTTTCAAATATATTAACAGAAATACTGTTTATCTAAAGGCACCACTAGTTGAGTGAAGTTGAGTGGTCATTTACCATGAGAATGGGAAAAAATCAAGAGACGTCAAAGAAAAAAGAATGTGTTAGACAAATATATGTGTTAGACATATCCTTAGAGCAAGCTACTCATAAGAACCAAACAACATGTTGTACAAAAAGCATTAATGTACTAAGCCATGTCACAAAACACATCCGACCAGCTTTAATTAGTCTCATCTACAAGGTTAAGGTCTCAGGAGGTGCCTCTGGTGGGGGAAGGGAAGGGGGAGGGGATGAAATCTGTCAGAGCCCTGCACGACTACTGTCCTTGGAAGTGCTTTGTTCTGTCTAAAAGCAATTCATTCTCAGTAAGCGGTTATCCAATACTTTACCAAACAGTTCAGAAAAGACAGAAAGTAAAACATAAAATAGGCAAAATGTCAGGCTGAAATGAACTGAACACAATGGCCAGCACTTTAAATCCTCACACAGAGAGGCTGAGGACATTCATAGACCAGAAAACATTCTAAGTGCTGTCATGAAATGCTGCACAATAAAATATAGTGACAACAAAAAATAGGCAAAAATAAAGACCACCACAAAAAGCTGTTGCCCTCCATGGTATTACACTACTGAAAACCTGACATAAGTGACATCTGGTCCCATATTCATTTATTTGATTAAAATCCCTTAAGTGTACAATCCTGATTACAAAGCAGGGTAGGCGTAACAATATTTAACATACACTTGTCTAGTTAGCAAAGGCAATGTGAAAATAGAATTAAAATGTGAATGACAGTAAATCATGCAGATTTCCAGTAAGTAGAAGACACTGCCTTGAACCAAGAATGCTCCTGTTAAAGATTAAGGTTCTCTGACCCTCTACTGTTCCGGATTACTTTTCTAAACATGTTGTCCGTAGATTCTAATTTTACTATGATAAATAGTAACATGCATTGTCTGAATTTAAAACTAGCACCCCCCCCCAAAAAAAAAACAATATATCACATTGAATAATAAAACTGCCACTGAAAAAGAACCTAGAGATTGACATACTGAACTTCATATTTTCTCAGTTTTCAAAGTTTTTTTCTCCGCAGTTTAATGAACCTTTTCCTCCCATCTGACCTCACTTTCTTCTGGAACTCTACTGTAAATATAAAAAAATGCTGAGGTTTTTTTTCACTGTGTATCAAATTTACATTTATAGGGTATTTTTTATCCAAATATTGCTAAACTGAGATTCAATATAAACCCTTGTCTGATGACACTGGGAGGTTGAAGCTTCTCTTCGTGTGCTCTACTCTTTAGAACTCACTGCCACTTTCTGCAAGAGGCTTGGATTCCGTAGAAAAATGTAAATCTACAATAAAACACACTTGTTTTCCTTTTTAGTATAACTGTGTATTTATACATTGTAACTGATTTTGTATTAACTTTTAAAAATTGCTTTGTTTTTTTTTAACAATTGCTGATGCATTTTATGCTATGTACAGAGCTTTGAGATGTTCTACAGGAAAAGCTCTACAGTGCACTCCGTTTATAAGAATCACTGAAATAGGAATCAACCCGCATATAGTGATCAGAATCATTCCTATAATAACCAATGTAAAATAATACGCTTGCAAGAATCAAGCAATGTGCTTATAAGAATAATTTCAGGGCAAACTGACTACATGTAATACAGTACTTGATCAAGTGCAGTGACGTCTACAGCCAACAAAGCTGTTTTTGAATTTGAATTTGATTACATCTCGCATGGTTAGGCACACACACAGCGTGGATAGTGCAATGATGCAGGAAACACTGCATTGTTTGTAATCAGACGTGACTGCGTGACTGCATTGCGAAGGTATGTTTTTTGTGTTCTCTGCTAGTGAAAAGTTGTTTTGATAAAGTGAATACATATTCACTGAATACATACCCCAGTACAGCAGTGTTATTGTGTGATATGGTGAGGAGTGAGGGGATTGCAGAGTTTTGCATCGCCACTTAATGAAAAACTGCGAGATTTGCATCGTCACAGATGCTTAAATGCAGTGGTAGTATGACATTAAAATACTGTACTGTAATGTCATTTTAATTCACGTAACACCGCTCAGCAGTTAAACTAGGCACCCTTACGAGATGAGCCCTTCTCTCAAGTATATTGTAGTAAAATAGGATTCTGCAGCCTTGAGTAAACATAATAGTGATCATATAACAAACTGCTTCCCCACAAGGACTTGTTTTGATGTATTGTGCAGTGATTGAGCACCACTGATATCTGTATACTGTATTTAGACTGCTAATGGCATGCTTTTGCTAATTGTAATGCGACTGAGTGGCTGAAGACAGTGTAAATTATCAGGCTGGAGTTTTGATTTACAGTTTTAAACCGGTGTTGGTTTTATTTTTCTTACACTGCGGTAGCGAAACAACCGCTAATAAAACAAACAAAATAAACAGTATTTCGTATGGAACAAACACTAGATCTCTTACGAGTTTTGGTTTCTTTTTGTTACTTCTGCTTCCTTACGCCTCTATACCCCCATCGCAAAGCTATCGGCCAAGCCATTTCTATCGAGGTGTCACTAACTTTAAACAAGCAGTTAACCAACTGACCACTATCCATAATTCGTTAAGGAAAAGCAACTGTGGATTTTTCGAGGGCGTGCATACATGCGAGAACTCGTGCCGCCTAGTGCTCAACCCATTACACTGCAGGGAACAAGCTCTTATCATTCTCATACTAAGTTTGATTCTGCACCACAGTATTCATATCTGTCTGCTTTTAAGAATCAAAACACCCAGGACAGATGTGATTCTTATAAAGAGTCCACTGTATATATAAATATAACTGATCGATTGATTGGTTGATTGATTGACATGGTGCTGATGTCATCTGAGCCCAAGAAACAAATACTTTCTAAATGCAAACTCTGACACTGAATAATGAGCCTGAAATACAGGATAAAAATCAACAGATTTGTACCAAAAGGCACATCTCTGGGGGATCATTAAAAACAAGAAGAACTTTTCTAAAAACTCACAAAAAAAACCAGCCCAAAAAATCCCTTCAAAAAGAAAAATTAAATATCCACAAAATACCACACAGATGGGATTTTTTTAAGAGCAGAAAAAAACAAGGAGGACATATTTATAATGAGACGAGCAAAAACTGGCACAGGGCCAAAGCATCGCCATGAAGGCTGGATTTTCACTAGTTACAAAAAGCTTTTTCCTTTTTAGCTTATTGGGGATTGGTTAAGCTAAAAAGGGTACATGTTTATTAACAGATCTGTTCTACTGTGTACACAAACACACAGGCAAGAAATCAAATTGTTTGGGTACTAGTAACCTCTTTGGTCACTATCGTCCTGGTGTTGTCAATTCACATAGATTGTCCAGGTTCACACTTCTACTTCATTTACTTGTAATGCCAGGCCAGGATAGTGCAGAGAATGAAACAACAAGAAACCACACTGTGACCACTTAACAGTGAGCCTCTGTGCCTCAGAACAAATTAAGATCTAGTCATACCATCATCAGCTGTGAAATGCCGCAACCCTCCCAAATGATCGTGTATTAGCTCTCTCCACCGCACAGGTTCAGGGCACAGAAAGCATAATTGGTACTTTAATAGGTGCGTCAACTATGCCTTGTGTAACTCTGTGGAGTCATTGCATGCTAAATTAAAGACAACCCTTTTCTTGCTGCTTTCATTAGGCATATTAATGCCAAGAGGTGAGGAAATTTTGATTTAATATGGAAGGGAAAAAAAACAATAACAAATTGGCATCTCTTTTTAGAATTGCCCCACAAGCCAAGCATTTGTATGTCCTTAATCATTATTACATGATTTAACATGACACTCTGAGCCTGGCAAATGATTGCATCCAGACAAGAAAACAAATTACAAATGAAAGATCAAGCTGTATTAGAGGTCTGCCTCTGGGAAAAGTAAAATCTTTAATTCTCTTTTATATTGACATTTATTTGGCTGCCATGAATAACAACATAGCAATCAGATTTAGCTTTGCTTGCCACTGTACAGCTTCTCCCAGGGCTTAGAAATTCCTTGACATTTATCACGTTTGCCTTTGTAGACAACATCACAACATACTCTCTTATCCACTTCGCATTCATCATGCATTTTATACAAAGTTCCGAGCCACACAATTTTGTCTTCATGAAGAACAAATGAAAAAGGTCTAGCAGGTATCACTTGTCTCCATGAAACACCTACAGGACAATATATATTTTGAATTTTCATTAACACTAGAACCGCCATGCGGGTCATTGTGACCCATTTTGCATTTAAAATGTTAATCACTCTTCCGTTGAGAGTCGTAAGTATGTCCGTTTGTAACTTTTCCTAAACATATGAATTAAATATCCTGACAGCGTTTGATAGCCAGAATCGCAAAAATGAAAAGTTCTACCTAGAACCGCCACGTGGGTCAATGTGACCCATGCATTACAATACATGCCTTTTTTTTAATATAACGTAAGATATTCTATTATTTTTATAAATGCAGCAAACAAGACACGCCCCCTCCTCCTAACACACATGTTTTTTTTATTTTTTTATTTCAAGCCTTTGTTTGTAGACAGGTAGGATAACAACTTATGTGCCTAATATGAAACATATTTTATATATTTTTTTTTTATATAATTTTTAGAAAAAGCAACATTTCGGTTTTACAGGTTTGTATGTACCAATTTATGTGTTTACACAATAGTGTTCAATGGAACTGCATCTGTGTTTAGAACACAGCTGCTGGATACAGGCACAGTCACAGCTGGCAGATGCGAACGCTCCTCCATAGAGTACAATGCAGCCATCATACCGGAAGTAGTGTTATATTTTATTTTTATGTAGTATTAGAAACAACGATTTTAGTTTTTACAGTTTTGTGTGTACGTATACCCATTTACACCTGTACACAGGTATATTTACATATCCGTTTCTTTTGAAATGTGTATTTTATTATATTTTTGCACTGTAGTCATGCTGTATATGCACTCATTTTAAAACATGTTTAACTTTCCATTTAAATTCGGTGTTTCTGTGATGCAAATGATAGATATGATGTTCATGAACACTTTTCAGTTGTATCTGATACTAAAGTGATCCACGTGGTGGTTCTAGGTAGTTCAGAAATCCTGCTGTTATAGTGTTAAACCCAAGGGGCATGGGTTCAAATTCAGCACAGTTTCTTTATCTGGGAAATTAGTTTGCTGAGGAAAGTGGGTCTCACCTTGTAGTCTATTGTGGATGCTAAGTCTAGAGGGGCAGACGCTTTTACATTAGTTTGATCAATCCAATGCTATACAAAAATGATTTGTGGAGACTATACAAAGTGTTGGTCTGCAGTGCAAACACCCCTCTCCCTGCTTAAATAGTAATTTGCTATTGAAAATTAAGTATCAATATGTCTACCAAACCTGACTTTATTTACATAGCCACAGTCATTCTCTGACCCATCGATATGGCTCAGTTACTTTATATACGTTTTCTTCCAGCATTCAGTTCGATGCAAGAATCTAACAAGATCAAAAGAAACAACGGTTGACAACGTGTATTACAAGATTACCTTGTTACAAATATCAGTGGCTGTTCCACAACTGACTGCAACTTTCCCTGAAGCTATTTAATGCAAGACTTCTGAGGAAAGTACTTAATGCATGCACTGGGATCAAGGAAGATATCAAATTAAATCATCATTCAGAAATGCTGAAATTCTTTTAGCAAACAATAAATGAAGATTATACCACTGGTGACAACGGTGCCATCTTTCCCCTGGGTGAAGACGACAATCCGTTGCCTCTTCTTGTTCACTTTTGGCAGGCTCTGGGTCTTCTTTGCAATTTCTTCAATGTCTTCTGTCTGTGGGGGCAAAAAAACAACACATGGAAATGATAGGATGAACAAAAAACTGTGTTCAAAACATTCAACTATTCTGTAGAAGATCACACAGCAAGACAGTTCTTTCAACATACTCCTAAAGATTTGTTTGTTTGCTAGATTATATTTAAGTAGACAAATGGTTCCTGTCCTATGACAAGGGATGAGACAGGAATATATATCTATATATTTATTTGCCTAATTTAACAATGAAACAAAAATTAGTGTAATGCGTTTTATAAAAAGAAACTGAATAAATTCAAATGATAAACAGTTCTGAGTAAAGTCTTCTGGTCGAAATGTTTGCCAGTCAGTGTACATAGTTTATTTCAGAATTTCTACAAAGAACACTAAAAAAATATTCTTTGAAGAAATTACAATGTATTAAAAATTACCTCCAGGATGTAGAAGAATTGCCTGTATTCTACAAAAACGTGGAGGACCAAAACCACATGCATGTCTTCTTTTACCTCACACATAATAAATATCTGATATCAATGTCACTTGTTCCCATTAGAGTTGACCTTTAAGAAATATAATTTTTTCCACCTGGATGGTCTGTGGCTGGTTAGATGACTAGTTACTGCTTGTTAGCTTCACTGAAGCTAAACACTTTACCGACTTTCTTTCTGAGCTTTTTTTTGTGTTTTAAACTGTACTACAGGAGACTTGAAAAACATACAGTCACTGGGACCACATGATGTATGAAAATAACTTCTAAAACCTAACAGGGCTCTGTGCTTCTTTCCAAACTCAACTGTCAGTGCTACCTCCTTAATTAACCCATCAACGTGGAATGTGAGCAGGCGGGATGTTGAAATTACCTTTCCACTCCTGGTTGGAGTAATCTACTCATTCGACATGCATACATGTGCTTAGTGGAGTGTCTTATCATAGGATCTTATCCCCTCAATATGCAGATGCTACATGTATGAGCTTGTACACAACACATTACCAAATCAATCAAATCAATCCATTTTGTTTTTACACATTCGTGGAAACAGAGCTGAAGTGTCAGTTTTGGCTGGATATTGAATGCTGTTTTGTTCCATACAAAGACAGTGATCTCTAAACACTTCCCAAGCATGTACTATAATCAGCCCTAAAAGGTTTAGTGTTTTTGAGAAAAAGCTGTGCGAGAGTCTAAGTGCGTGCTAATGGAAAGGTTAATACTGTGTTGGTTAGCAGGCAACAGCAAAAGCAATTTGTCACTGTGACTGAATTTAAACCAGGCACAGTCAAGTCTGTAGCCCAAGGGTGCAATAATACTACAGAATGGGCTGGCTTAATCAACTATTTCTGTCTTTTTATAGTCTTGCTACAGCAAGATCACAAGCATATGCTTAGTTGTTAATTGTATTTATTTTTTTCTTGGATCCAAAACAATTATATAAAGCAAAATCTTAAAAGTAGCAAGTCACAGCTCTGAATAAATCACAAAACCGCTGTAAATGTCTTTACTTTTGTTATTATTAACAGTGCTCCCCCTTTATAACACTATAGTCGGGAGCCATAGTTAAGAGACCGTGCTATTTGTGTTCCGCCTAATAACGAGAATACTAGTGCTAGTGTAATGGCATTATGGGGCACATGGGACCCAGGACTGTACCGCCTTATAACCTGTTCCGCAGTGTCAAGGGTTGCCTTATAAAGGGGGATCATTGTATTATTTGCTATGCTGGTGAACAGATAATTATTTCTAACTCATTCAAATGAATACATCATTATTATTATTATTATTATTATTATTATTATTATTATTATTATTATTATTATTATTATTATTATTATTATTTCTATGTTGTCCCTACATTTTACAATTACAGTAGTTACTACAGTAGTGTGTAGTTTTGGGAGCTTAGGTGACAGGTTATTTTAGTGAACAGATTTTAACATCACTAAACCACTGTCATAATTGGCAATGGATACGAGACTGGAAGACCTGTTTAAATCACCTGCATTCCAACACCTTTTCTTTTACATTGCTGATGTTTTGAGTGAAGAATCTATTTTTAGCATCTGAATTCACTGTTATAAGAGAGATGCAAGGCTCTTTCAGAAGGATATACTGGTCTAAATGCTCACAAAAATACAGCAGTATATTAAGGGGTGCATATTAAGCCCTGCACACACATGCAGATATGTTTCCAGAGAAAATGTTTCCTCGTGTCTGCTGGATGTTTCCGTGTTTCCAGAAACAACAAAACATGTTGCGCAGCTCATTTAAGAGATAATGGCATCCTCACAATTTAGGCTCCACTCCCTTGTCCACAAGACTCTGTTCCTGTGCTTTCCCCTTCTTTCACAAAGGCTTAGTGCAATTATAAGTGCAGCACCACTTGGTGCAATAAGGCATCTCCTCTTTTGGAGCGTGCAGCAGGATGATCACGTACTGCTTAAAAAAGTTTTCTGACAATTTTTGAAGAAATATGTTTCCACATATATGCTGGGCTTCATGTTCATGGTAATAAACAATAAAAATGGATTTCCATATGATCTATTACATGTTGTCTCCGAGATGGCTCAAATAAAACATTACAATAACTCCCCTGCATCATACTTCGAAAGGCCAATTCCGAGCTAGCAGGCAGATGAATATCATATTGCATCCTGAGGCTGATCTAATGATGGTCTAAAATATACAACATCACTGCCTCTGCTATTTCCCCACTTATGATGAAAACAGGCTTAACAACAAGCAGGCTTTTATTCAATCAAGAACACTGATATATGTTATACTGACAACAGCCTGCAAGTTTATTTTTGGCTGTTCAGATGTACAGGGTAATATTCAATTGATCTTAATAATGGTGAATATAAATACAGCCACAGTATAAGTTAATAATAAATGGACACAAGGTTATGAAAATGACAAGGTATTTATATCTGCCTCTGTTTACATAAACTGAATAGGCCCCATTGTATCCGATACCTAAACATTTGAGTTAATTCAGATGATGTTCCATTTAAATCTCTAAACTGCTCCAAATCTAATCTAACGTCTAATTACATTTCTCGAGAGTCTAATACCCTGTTATGTAGAGATTTATAGTAGTTGGTTAAATGCATTTATGCACTTGACTTTTACTTCTTAATTTCTTTACTGAAATCCAAAGTGATTTCTCTAAGTTTAAAGTGGGTAAATTAGATGATGAATTAGGTGAGTCTGTTTTGTAATATGGAGGAGTACATTTAAATAGAGAAAAACACTATCTATTTGAATATCAAGTTAAGTATCAGCAGTCCTGTACAATATTTCAAATAATGGACACTATCCAGTAAATTTAAACTGAAACAAACCTAATCTAAAATTATCAGCACTGTACCCAATTTACATTCCCTTGAAAGTAGTTCATCCATATTTGCAGCTTAGGTATACTGTAAATTAGCAAGGCTGGGGCGATGCCTAATTTTTCCACTATCGATATATCGTTCTCCAAAAAAAGCCAATTTCGAGAATTAAGATTTTTGTATAGAAAGAGCAGGAGTCATTTTTTGACTTGGGTGCTAAAAGGAAAATGTAAATAACTTTTAAACAAAAAAAACTGCAAATAGTTATGATGTTGACAGCTACCCACTTTGTGTATTTTGTGAGTGAATTGAAAGTGATGGTCTCGAAGAGTCGAAAGGGTCAAAGTTTGAGTATATTTTCCTCTAGAGGAATTATCACTTTTTGACGTCACTACTGTGGTATTATGCCTTTTTTAAATTTTTTTTTTTTTTTTTAGAATGGCTCAAGATGCAAATATAGCTTTCATCCATGTTTATATATATATATATATATATATATATATATATATATATATATATATATATATATATATATATATATATATATAACACAGTTACAATACATGTTTTGGTATATATAATGTGTGTGTACATAAACATCTGGATGAGACGAGTCTTTAGTAAAAATTTACGTTGGGGGGGGTTTTTTTTTGATGTCGACGAACATAATATAAAAAAATACGGGTAACATGTATGTACTAACCTCAGCCACTTTATTTACATAATTGTAAACCACAGGTGGCAGTGATTAAGTTATTAAAATGGTGTTATAAATCACAATTTAGTCTTGTATCACACCACTGCTGTAGCAGTGATCCTCACGGAGTGTAATGAAGCTAATGAGGAAGCTTTTTAACTAAGCAACCTGACAGACCTATATATCTGCAAAGGCAGCTTGAAACCATGCCCAACTTCTCTGCTTCCCAATAGGCTTTTCAAAATTCAATAAATAACATCTGTAGGCGATGTTGGGTGCAGACCTAGCAGAGTGCGTCATAACACAGAGCTGGCTGAACAAAGAAACCATGACGACTGCCAGGTTTCCATGGCAACTGCTGCAAGGCCTGGAGAGTATAATAGCACATCAATCACTGTCCAAAAGAACTTCATTATCAGCAAAAATAATCCTTTAGGCTCTGTTTAGTGTGCAATTGTAGGTCAACTCACCTCAAAGCCCTGCTCTCTTGCAAATGCAGCAGCCTCCTGGAATAAAACACAAATGAAAACTTAATTACAGAGCTGTGGAAAGTGAAAGAAAATCTCACAATTTAGGGGCACAGAGATCTTATTTTCTTGAATCAGTTCTCTCAAACTGTGTTCCGCTTTGGAGGTCAAAGCAGCTTTGTTTTGTTTACTTCTTAATTAGTATTTCTAAAGCCTGCATTTTACCTGTGTTGATGTAACAGTGCAGTTCACTGCATATGGATTTCACACACCAGCCATTGATACCCTTCATTTCTGCTACCACTGCATATGCCCTTGTAAAACTTCTAGTTGACCATCTTTTTTCCCCTTACTAAGTTAATATCTTCAGAATTGAATAGGTTTTCCCACAGTACAAACAGAACATGGCAGATCACAATTACTGCTTATTATTAGAATTACCAGAATTAGCTGGTTAAAACTACAAAAGCAAGTTTTATGCTCTCTGGTAGGCCACTGGAATTCCGTGACCTCTCTGCAATGGGATGACATGACAGTAAATGATCCAATAATGTCAGGCAGATCTTGCACTGATCTGGAGTGTGACTGTTGGGTATGGATGAGAATATAGACCTTTAGTGAAAACAATGAGGTTAGTGGGTCCCACTGGACTACACTCAACACAGGTCAGCATTATAGAGCTAAAGATCCATTAATGAATCTACCACACACAGAAAAGCTGTCTGCTGAGCCAAATCGATTAAATTTGGTACCAGTCTGCGCTTTGTGACAGGGACCTGCAAAACAAGGCTGGTATGTTCTGTGGAAAGAAGCTGCCATGCAGAGTCAATTCTGCACTGCTGTTATTGTTTTTTTGCCGTTATAATAATAATAATAACAATAATAATAATAAATGTGTGTGATGTTTGATTGCATTCCCAATCAGCTACAAAAGTCCTAGTTTTCCACCTCCGCCTGTGGGGAATCCCCAAAACCCCTCAGAAGGGTGAAGCTAAATATGCTAGTAACCTGCCAGCCCTTGATCATGGAAAAATATGGCACTTTATCTGCTATTCTTGTGAACTGAATAGCCAGGCATGCTGCTCCTTCTACCATTAAAACTAGTACCAATGCACAATGAAGCCTTTGTAATCACTAAACTATTCATGAAAAACCACAATCCTACAAAGCACAAAAAAACAAAACAAAACAAAACACTTGAGATCACTGTGCTTAAATGTTGATGTTTGTTCAAGCTCTGATGTTTCTAAAGCTTAACTGAACCCTGTGTGATGCAGTATTTCAGCTGGATAATATAAACTCTTACTGTAAATGCACACAAATGATTACTTTCCAAAGATTACCCACTTCATTTATGAGCTGTAATTTACTGAATGAGAATTTGAGTCCTAGGCTGTTACCCTGCTAACTATCGGGGTGTTTTGGTCAGCAGACAGGGCTAATGACTTGAAAGTATATTGTATATAAAACTAGCAAAATGTACAATATTAGGGGCTCAATAAGACAGATATATTTAAAGTTTAAATTCAAAACCAACTGGGGAGGTGAGGTTGCAATTTCTTGCCAACAGAAACTAACTGAGCTACAAAACACTTTACTAAAAAAATTAATTACAATGATTGTATTCTAGTCTGTGGGAAATGTGTTTAATTCTTCTCTTTTGGTCTTTACACAAAGGACTGAATGGTGACAAACAACACCATGGGACTCACAAGCTGTTTGATGGTCAACATTACATTCAACACTGAAATAAACTTACAGACTACATGTTGGCTTAACAACCTAAAACTCAAGGATAGAATGCATTTATTGAAAGCTGAAATAGGTAGAAGGTGAAAAGGGTAAACTCACATATGAAAGCTTAGCATTACCTTAAACTGGAGATGATGCCCTTACTCCAACATCCCACCATCCAGTACCCAGTGGGAGGCTAGAAGCTACCAGACTTACAAGCCTGCTAATTGAATACACAACCATACACTTGTCTACAAGACAAAGTGACACATTCAATTCAACAAAATTAATCAATAACTTCCTAATTGTGTCTTCACAGTGAAACAACTTTGACAAGACTGTAGTTCTGCCATTATTATTTCTGGTTACTGATTTGTTTCAGAGTGGTAAATCAACAATTAAAACTGGAGTGCTTTAGTTAATAAAACATGATAAGCTGAAAAGCATAATTCCCCAGGCGACTCAGCGAAAAAGCATTAGCTTGACCGGGTTAGCCCTGGCTGATGATGACGCAGAAACTGAATTGTGTGCTTGACATGGGGGTGCCTGGGAGGTTAGCCTGGCAAGTTATTTACAAGAGTCATGTTTTTTTCTTCCTCCTGGTCATTCCGTCAGCTGCTGCTTTGTGTTTCTCATGTGAAGCAGTGTTTAAGGCTGAAAGAAAAACTACATTTATACTGTAGAGCATGACAAATTCCTTTATAACTTCAAAGTAGCTCTAAAAGTTTAACATCTGACTGAGAGATTTAAGCATTTCAAGATTACATTTCCACAACAACATTTTAGGATCTACCAGGAACACAAGGCTATTGCACCTGGTTAAGTTAATTCTAACACAGGTATGTATTTCTCAGTCTAGCTGGAAGTTGTACAGACAGGTTTGTACTTTCCCTTGTTAACTTTTGGCATGGAAGAGAGTACAGGTTATCTTTGATCTTTTGGGAAAAAAAAATCCCGGTACTTAAAATATTTTAACATCAAGCAGCCCGGAACATATTTTAGACTTTTAAACAGTTGATGTTTTCACTTCAGGTGGCCTTAATTCTGTGTTAGAAAAGGCATATTTGTCTGTCCATTTATTTCTGCTTTTTATTAGTCTTGATGACAAGCATTAACCTCCTATTATCATTTCATATTTTACAGACTACTGTTCATTTTACTGTGTGTATGGTGGTGAATGAGTTGTTTTGCTGGGTGACCACATACAACTAAACATATATTTTAAATCCAAAATGAAGCAGCTCTACCTTTTAAGAAGGTTGCAGACTTGCTGTAAAGTAGCTAGCTGGTATAATACTTGCAATAGCTAGTGTTTATAAAATAATTCCATGCAATCTTTATGCACTTACATTGTTACATATGATTCAAATGTGAAACACAAGTTGCAGCAAATATGTATTCTCATTTCATTTTAAAAATGATATAAGGGACTATACAAAGTTAAACACAAGCTTTATTTTCAACTAGTCTTACACTTGGGTTAATGGCCAGAAAGAAGGCTTTCAGTAACCAACAACAGCTTTCCCTATTGACTCACTGGCTTTGAAGCCACTGATATGCTTTGACCTCTAAGACATAAGAAAGTGCGACAGCAACTGAGTTATAAGGCAAGCAAAGTGAGAATTTTCTCTAACCTAGTTGTGCCAGATAATTTTTCTTCTATAATCAATAGAAAACAAAGCAGATTGATGTGCTGAAAAGGGAGTCTTGGTGTGCATTCAGTTGGCAGGCTTGCTAAAAAAAAAAAATAAATAAAACTTGCTTGAACACTGGCCCACAATGTCGCTTATAACAAATAATGAAACTACTGACTGCAAAAAGGCATGACCAACAAAACTTCATGATCTGCTATACAAGCTGCAAAAGCAGGGCACATCTGACCACAAGGGATAATTCTAATTGAATTAGCCAATTGAGATCAAGTGGGACCCAAAGGCATCAGCTCAGAACAACAGAACAGAAAAGGAACAAGAAAAAATGTGCCCAAAGGCCATAATGTAGTTTCATGGAGCAACATGTAACAGACAGAGGTCAGAATTTTATTCACAGCTACTACTGTGCCAATGACCTCCACTCTAGGATATCACCTAATGCACATGATGATTACTGATATTATAATCTGCATTTACAAGCTTCAGTTTTACATCTGACAGCACCAAGCTCAGAGGAAAAGAGATTAAGGAAATAAACAACCTACACTGAGGTGTTCATCCTCCCCAGAGAATGCAGCATTTCCATTCATGCAAGACATGCGACAAACAGCAAACCAAAGCAGAGACAAAACACCAGGATTTTCTTTACAGGGTGAATTTCAATTCCATCTGTAATCGCCAACATTTTTCATCTCATGTAAATCAATTTAAATTAATGCATTACATTTTGCTGAAATATATGTTGGAAAAAATGTTAGAAATAAAGATGTGAATGATTTTCTACTGAGATACAGATATATCAAAAATATTATTATTATGCATTGGGTGGAAGCGTCCGAAAGTTGAGCTTTTATGATCTTGTCCTGAATTGTAAAACTACAATAGTGCACAATTACATCTTCAAGTGAACACCTTGTAAAAAGACTGCAGATTTTGTGGTGGTGTGGTCTTGTTCTTTCACTATGACTAGCGGTATGTTGTCAAAACGAAAGAACAAGCACACAGTTACTCAAAACAACGTATTTCAGATATGACTGTGAAGCACAAGCTTCACTTTAAAAAGACACAGTGTTTATATGTGCTTGTCACAGCTACTCATATCATAGTTGTGTATTTAATTGTGTTTTCTCACCCAGTCTTCACATGAAATTAATCTCGCAAAATCCGACACAGTGGGAGGTAAATTAGGCCTGACTCATGTCATCTTAAAATATCAAAAGTATAACAGTTTAGCAAATTTTGTCTTCCTAAAATGAAAATTGGTGTTCCAAATTGTTTTTGTATTGGCTTTCAATTTCTCTTTGAACAATCTTAGCACCAAACCTTAGTATTGCATCAGGAGCTGTAACTTTGTAATTTGCAATTGTTCTCAAACTGTGTGTGAAAATCTGTGAACTCAAAAAAAAGAAAGACATTTTGAACTTCCTCCAAGACCAGACTGGGGATTGATTCGGGTTTACTGCAAGTGTCTATAAGCTGAGAAACAAGATCAACTCGAGACGGTTGCCTGGCAACTCGAGACGGCTGCCTGGAAATATGCTTGAGATTTACACACAGTATGTATGTATGTGTGTGTGTGTGTATGTATATATCTATATCTATATCTATATCTATATATATATATATATATATATATATATATATATATATATATATATATATATATATATATATATATATATATATATAAATTATATTTTTTTATAAAGGGTGCTAGAAAAGACAAGTATGGTTCTGATTTTGTCACAATGACAGTGACCAAGAAGGACAAGTGAGGAATCTAAAGTTTACACACCAGGAGCTAAATGTATCAGCAGAGGAGTTGGTGGGGAATATGAAAGGCTTTTTGGCGCTGAATCAATGAGAACATTAACTTCAATGAAACATTAAGGACATTAATGCGCTCTGTAGGAGGAGGGCGGGGTCCTGTCCCAAATCAAAGCTTCCCGCAAAACTGTCAAAGCAGAGAAAGCAATTGTCAGTGGAACATTTGTTTAACTCTTCACATCAAATAAATATTTGTTTGTTCAGCTTAATCTCCCTCGGATTCATTTCATAATATTAACCAAAAGACAGCAAGTTCCTTATTTACATTTCAAAAGGTGTTTGGCAAAAAGTCACTTTAACATTAGATGCTGTTTAATTGCTTGTATTTATGACAGCACATCAACTTGCACTCTGTGTACATTCAGTTATTTGACATTTACAGTTTTTTTTGTATATTTTAAAGCCATTTTAAGCATAACCTACTTAAATATCACAAGTACATTGTGACTATATAAATATATATTAACATAGCCAAAAGTGTTGCATATACACCTGCCTCGTGATCTTCATATATCCCAGACTGTCTGAGGATGTACGAGTACATTGGAACATTGGAACTCAAGCCACTATTGAAAAATATAAAATCTTTAAAAATTAAACAAACTTGCTGGAAAGGAGTCGTTTAAAATGGTCTGTGTTGGTTGCAAAAAAAAAAAGTAACAAGCAGAGAAAATAGATTTTTTAAAAACAACCTTGAATGACATATTCAGCAACATTTAAGTTCTGTAACCTTTAAAACTTATGTTGACACATTAACTACAATGACCGTGTAATTCCCATAGCCTATTTTTCTGTCTTTAATCCCAGAATATTAAACAAACACGGGAGAAATGTTAACTGCAAACCTGAAATGACAAAACCGAAGAATTTGTGTTTTTCTTTATAAAAACAGAAATAATTTTTTATGAAGTTTTAAAACCACAGATACCAAACACTGGAGCCTATCAACCTTAAAAAAAACAAAAAAAAAAACACACACATTGTATTGACTAAGCACAGACTCTCCCTCTGTTACATTGTCTATTATTACAAAGGCAGATGCACAATTGAAATCAATGTCATTCTCCACAAGTGTCTTAATGATGCAGTGTATCGCCTAAGTAAGCTCATCAGAATTAGCAGTTGTAAAGCTCTGTGGGATAAAAAATAACGTGCCTTGATCATCAGTGGCCTCGTCAAATACAACGCAAACAAACTCAATCATTCATTTTTTCCCATTTACATATGCTTCGTGTGCTGCATACACTTTAGAGATACTCTCGTCTGAGTGTGTCACTGTTAGGCACGGCTCCAAAACTGGGGATTTTTTTCATTAAAAAAAAAAAAAAAAAAAAAAAAAAAAAAAAAATTGTAATATTTCATTGACCAGCCGTTGTATTAGTATGTTCTTTGCACTAAATCTTCCACTAATCAAACACGTTAACATGCGTTTCTCCACTTTCTGTGCTCTTTTTAAACAATCCTGCGATTGTGACCGGCTTGTTTGGTAATTGTTCGGCTTAAAATTCAAGTTTCTCTTCTTGTTTTTGTGTACTGCGCTGTCAAGATGCTTGTCAATAGTACCTTTTTTTAGATGATCCAAAGATACATTACAAGTTGAGCAAAACAGAATCCCACCATCTACATGCAAAGTTCCCTTTTCGGAGGTCTGAACGCGATCTTCTGTTGAAATGAACTGAGATTTTTTTGATTTGTCTGCATTTTTTGTTAATCATACACTGCAAGCTAATAAATCAACAATATCTAAAAACAACCATTTTAAAACTTCCTGCCTCTGACTCGGATGTTACGTCATTGTACAGTATGAGGAATTCACCAATCGTGAAGCCAGTGTTTGTTTGACCCTGTTGTCGTAGTAACCAAATGCACGGCATTGAGGTCGGACCGTGTACAGCTACTATAGCGCTGCTTCTACTTGATACAAGTATGATATGAACAGGGGAGGTGAACAGTAATGTAAAATACTGTAAGGAAAATAAAATGCATAATTTTCACGGTAGGCAGTCAAATACACGATTTCTGTGAAATCTGTGATATCGTGAATTTTCCGGGGTCCTATATAAAAAGCTAGTATAATCTGTGCTCAATCTGTATCTAGTTATTACCTCCTCCTCACACAGCCCTAGTAACGCCTGCCTGGTACGAAATACTCCCTGACTCTTCTTCTCGCTCTCCTGTGCAGCTGTTCTGCTGGTTCTTTGACACCGCCTGGTTTCAATAAGCGGTACACTTAACTACACTTATGGTTTTCATATCAAGCACCTCCCTTGTGGAATTAGTGGAAACAATTTAAATACATTTCCATAAATTAACATTATTAATTGTATTTAAATGACTCACATGTGGTACCTCTTTACACACAACTCATTCCACGCGCAAGGTCGTGTGCCACTACTTAGTGAATGCAGCAGGTGTACAAAGCACACAGTAAGGGGCTTTCTGCGTGCAAAACACGCTTCTGCTGTTTAGTGCTTGAGGCCCTTAGTCTTTGGACCAATAAAAACAACCAAAATGAAAATTACCTGAGCATTCACAGGTAAGAGATTTCACAAATAACACTCTGCTAGCAAGGGTTAAAAGATCATTTGGCATGACAACAAAACCGTCATGTGTTTTTGGTTCCATACTTGCCTATATTCCAATGAAGCACTTTGAAACCATCCTGAATGACAGTAACAGCGCTTGTCAATTTAAACCAACTGAACTTTCGTAAAACTACACTTTTCACAAGTCTAAGTCCCACCACATAGATCTTAATTCTGGGCACTAAAGTACTCTGCCACTAGCCTATTTGGTTTTCATTATCAAAAAAATAATAGACAAAAATGCACAGTAGTTGAATTTGTCTACACTGTAGTCAAGAGGATGACATTTGTTTGACTTCTTTCATGTTTCCTCTTTCTTTCTTTGGCACGTACAAATTCATGGATGAGCTAATGGAATGTGATGCTAGGGATGGGAATTTTAAACGTTTAAACTCTAAAGTGGCAAAATGTTTAATAATATGCTACACGTATAACCGGTCACGTGACAAATGTCACCAAATGGATATTTTTTTATGCATTAATTTTAGTAATTTATCATCAGTAGTTCATTGTGTATGAGACTGCTCTAATGCCACAGTAATGGTGGATATTATAAAAAGGAAGGGGTTTGACAATTTAAAGACTAACACTGAGGCGGGTTTATTCTCGGTAGATCTGGCGCTTCATTGGTGGACTGTGTGTTTTTATGCCTGTAGTAGGTATCAATTCCATGGCGGGGTAATAGCGTTAATGACCAGCAGTTTTTTTTCCCCGAGTTGGTTCTATATTTAAAAATGGCATCTCTAAACAAAGGAAGCCACGTTTGAAAATATTTTGAGGAACCGGACAGGAAAACCGTGGCATGTAAATAATTATGCCAAACAAAATTGCGTACCACAAAAACGCAAGTTCAATTCTTCACAGTTTGAAATGAAAACATTCAGAATTATTGTGGATGGAGTTACTGATGGCAATCAAAAGCACACATCCATAACAACATTTGCTATAGATTTGGCCGAACAGGCGTGATCATGTTATGCCCTATGAGGACAGTGTGTGTGAATTGTGAATGCATCAGTTTTTAAATTGATGTAAGATTATCCCAATACTGCACCGACCCATAAAAAAATAACAGCGAGCCTGGAAATACTTAAAGAAAATCGTGCTGCAGCTGTTCATACAAAACTTTCAAAAGGGGGAGAAAAAGTTGCAATTACCACAGACTCGTGGACCCCATTCCCCAATCTTCCCACAGGTGGAAGGCTTTTTTCACTCTAAATTGTTCCGTAAGCTTTTGGACCAAACTGCCGTTTATGTTTAGTACAGTTTGAATTTGTATTTTGGAACTACTGCACTAAAGTAAAGGACCCCTGAGACACACCTGAAACAGGTAGGCCAGGCATCTCTTTTTACAATTTAATGTAAAGTTGTGTGAATTTGAATACTTTACATTATTTAGTAATACTTGACCATATACAATTAACTGCACAAGAAGGCAAACACTATATTAATTACTATATTAATTAATATGTATTTGATTTTGTGTTAATTCAGCATTTAAAATATAACTTGTGGCAATGTTTGGGAGGTTTAGGTACACTAGTACAGTATGCAGAGCAGTGCCGTTAGTACTAGAAATTGTGATGCAACAGTAGAGCTCAAAAATCCCACCGCTACTATCAAAATTCCAAAATATTGTGCTATTTTATCCCTGGTAATTACCTTTTCCAGAAGTGAAAGTACTTCCAACTTTTTTTTCAATTGTAAGCACAACTCGCTTTCACGCTACACAGTGGGTGATCTTCGTTTTTTTTTTTTAAAACATATAATATGGGGCAAAGTTACTTATAACAAATAAATAAATAAATAAACACCTACCAAAAAAAAGCGTAATGGGTTCCTGTTTTGTTGTTGTTGTTAAATTAACCATTAAGAAACACACCTATTCTAAAAACATTCTACTATCCGAAAATGTGTTCAGTACGCACATAGTATAAAGTTATATCTTCACTAGCAACTTTAATTACAGCCATAAATATAAACATTTCAGTATATACTTTAGGTGTGTTTTTTTTTTTTTTTTTTTTTTTTTTTACTTACTTTGTAGTTAAGTCTTTGCGATGTTAAGACGTTATTTGCTTATTTAGGGTTCATTTGCTTAGAAAATACTAACCAGGGCTGTCAGTATCAGAATGCAATATAAAGTGTGTGTAGATATGGTTTAAACGTTTAAACACTGACACTGCAAAGAGTTTAAACGTTCATAAACATTTACCAAAAGCACATCCCTATGCGATGCAGAAGTTGTTTTTCTAAACGCTTATTAATCTGGGATGTGATAAACCCAGAGGAAAGCTCACAACAGGACTGCAATGTTAAATTATTTATCAATCAATATTTATAGCGGCACATAACTTTTGGTCTGTAGGTGGCACAGTGGTATTGCAGCAAGACATTTGATAGAAAATCAAGACTCTTAATATAAGGTGTAAACATTATTTTTGTTCAAAAAATATTTTGCATCATTAGCTAAACTTCTCTATTCCTTACTAATTCCTCAATATTGAAAAATAACTCTGTACTACTGGTTAACACCAAGGTGATAATATAAAACCAAGCCTGTGTTTTGGCAAATACTGGAGCACAACCAATCCCCCCCCCCACCCCACATGGTAAGCATTTGTTAACATGATTTTTCCCTTGTATACGTTTTCGAAAGCAGTGCACTCAAAAATACATTGTAAAATTCAAAGTAATCATGATAAAAAGCAGAAACATTTAAAAGACGTATCCTGTGACCCTAAACAACCAGCTGATGTGCCACGAAATGGCCCCTTGCCAGATTCAAATCAGAAAAGGGAAAAGATATAAAGAATCTCTGCCTTGGGCAGCATACAATAAGCATGTCACAAATTCAGTGATACAGCTAAATAACCAGGTTATGTTTAAAGGAAATACTTGGTTTTGCTTTGTATGATGCAAATCAGAAGACCCACAATAACATGGGTCATCAAAATACTAACTCATCCAATTCATGTTGGAACAATGGGTAACAAAAAACAAAAAAAGATTAATGTCTCTGTTATAAAAAACATTTTCAATTTCAAAAGAAAATTAACCTTGTACTTTATTCTCACAGTAGTAGTAAGATATAAAACACTTTGAACATACTCAAACCAATCTTCAATTTGAACATAATTAAAATACATTAAATTTGGTTATCAATCAATTCCCATTTCTTGTATATGAGCTCGCCAATTAGCACCAATTCTGTCTTGTTAAAGTCAATTTCTGATAACGTGAGCATTCTTTTTTCTAACTTGGCTGATTTTATCTGTGAAATTATATAAGTTAGGTGTGAATATATAGATTGTATTTATTTATTTCATGTCTAAAATATGTTTAACTGGTGTTAACATATTTTAGTCATTCCTACAGTACAATAAACTGACATCTTACTCAAAAACAGCAGAGCTCTTGAACCATAGATCTGCTCTTCCATCTATAACCTTTACGTACATATATTCCTACTCTTCTTGTCAGGATGTCCCATACTTTTATATTTCCTCATTAAGACACTTAAGGGTTGGGAACCTAAATTAGAGTAAGTAGCGGGGTTCCGAAAATTACAGCATATATACATCCCACGAGTTGCTGCAACCTGTCATTTTTCTTTTCATTAACATCTGACAACTTTCTACACTTTTACCTTAAAAAACTGACTGCTCCAGGACACGATGATAGTGTAAGGATTACTGCCCTCGCTGTCAAACAGATAACACAGTAAAAGCAATCCACGACGTGGTACAGAATAGAAAAGCCACAATGGCACTCCATGTGGAGTGCAGGATGCTCGCTATAGCCTGGAGAAAGCAGGTTCGAATCCAGGCTATGTCACTGCCGACCGTGACCAGGGCTTCCTAGGGGGTGCCACATAATTGGCCGAGCGCCGCTTGGTTAGGAAGTCGGGAGGGGAATCCAAGGTTCACAGCGCACCAGCGACCCCTGTGGCCGATAGGGCGCCTACGAACCTGCAGTGGCACCATCAGATATGTGTTGTCTCCGGCACTATAGGGTTTTTTTTATTTTTAAAAAAAAGACAAGCATGTGGGGATGTATAACCTTTTTGGAACCCAGATAGTTACTCTTCAACTCAGCTTTGTCAAATTTTATGGTTCAGTTCTAAGGTTTTCCCCAAGACTGCTCAACAAGGCTGCACAGTCACAGCTGTTACTTTTCCAGTGTAAGCTCAATAACAGTCGCTGGTGACAGATTCAGAAAATGGGAAATTAAATATTCTCCAGGTATCTTTTGCGTCTCTGGGGCCTCATACAGCACTGCTGTGAAGTACTTGGTTCTAATACTGCCCCAAATAAATACCACACATTTCACTGATGGAGAAACAACTTGCATTAAACATGGAGGTTATTAGATGTTTCAGTTGTATGGAAATCATATGCCTTTGGGATACACCAGAACATAAGATTTGAGACACTGTGTTAAACCTCATGAGTCCTATTTGGCCATTCACTAATGACCTGCAAGGGTCCTTAAAACTGGATTTCAGAAAAAAAAAAACGCTGGAAGACACAGGTTTAACTAATAGGGATGTGCTTTTGGTACATTTTTATAAACGTTTAAATGCTATGCAGGCATCAGGTTTAAACCACATCTACACACACACACACAAACACACACTCTTTATATTACATTCTGATCTATAGAATCTAAAATTATCAATTAATCTATTATTTTGTTTTGTATTTTTACTTAATTTAGAACAATTTGTAGATTTTATTTTTCACTTTGACATTATGGACTTTATGTTGATCAGTGGCAAAAACTCCTAATTAAATCCATTTTGATCCCATGTTGTAACAATAAAATGGGGAAAAGTCCAAGGAGGTGAATACTTTTGAGAGCCACTGTAGACATGAAGGATATTTTATTTTTAAACAAATGATTTGCGTAAAAGTGTACTGGTAAATTAAATCCTATACAGAATTTAACTTAAACTTATGCGTTCTCTGAATTAATATTAAAAAAAACAAAACAAAACAAAAAAAAAAAACACTTCCTTTTAAAATCGTGTTCTACATATTCACAGGGATGTAAGGGCTAAATAAACATCAGTTGCCACCTAGAGCATTCTGATTTATTATTAATGTTTGCTTTTTAATGCCATTAATAACTCCGTCCACAGTCATTTCTGAATCTTTTCATTTCAAATATTGAAGCACGGAACTTGTGTTTTTGTGGTATGGCAATTCTGTTTGGTATATTTAAATACTATGGTTTTCTCGTCCAGTTCCTCAAAATACTTCCAAAAGTGGCTTCACCTCGTTCCTTTGTTTTGAGATGTCATTTTATAAAAAAATACATAACACTTGTCATTCACTTTCTTACCCCCGTGGACTGGATACCATACCACACCCACTGCACCAATGAAGTGCCAGATCCACCGCGAATAAAACCCGCCCCAGTGCCCATCTTTCTGTTGCACCAATTAGAAAAAACGACTTGAAGGCAATTACAAATAATATCCGCCTTACTTCGGCACCACAGCAGTCAGATACGCGACAGACTATAATTTATGATGATAAATTAGCAAAATTAATACATTAAAAAAATATGCGTTTGTCACGTGACTGTATATATGTCTAGCGTATTATTCAACGTTCATCCACTTTAGCGTTTGTATGTTTAAACATTTAAATTCCCACCCCTATTAATTATCTTATGTGCTTCCCTAGTCAATGAGCAATGTGTGTTCCACTGCAGAGGTTGGTCTGCAGTGGTTCGTAATGTTGTTGAAGCTGACACCCTGGGATCCTTCAAGAAGCTGCTTGATGAGATTCTGGGATCAATAAGCTACTAACAACCAAACGAGCAAGATGGGCCGAATGGTCTCCTCTCATTTGTAAACTTTCTTATGTTCTTATGTCTAGTTTGGTTGGTTTTTAACAAATATATGCTGGATAATTTATGACTCAAGAAGTTATTACTTACTTGGTAGTGAAACTGTAAACTCAACAGCAAATATATTTCTTCAGCTAAACTAGAGTTTGTGATCCAATGCCATGCTGTGATACACCACTGTCCTTCTGCCTCTAGGATGGGTTTTTGGTTACAAGAAAAAAAATGCAATTAAAAATGAATGTTGTGTCCTAGATTTATCACTTGGCAAATATAAACTTGACAAGTATGAATTAAGATTAAGCACAAGACGTCAAATGTACACATCGCAGAGGACATAACAATCTGGGCAGATGCGTGACTCTCATCCTGTGTTGCCTACAAGTGAAAGAGACTTATCAAAGCCATTAACAGTATTGACGTTAATCAATATTTACAGCAACTACATTTAAGAAATGCAGACTGATTTACAGTAAAAGCTCCAGAGCGCAAACAATTATTAGTGGAACTCCTCAGGAGATGGCTTAATTGAACCTTGCAATGAAAAGAATAAAAGTAATTTATAATTTTTGGTAGTTTTACACCACCCTTACTATGTTTAATATTTGAGAAACTGTATATTGGGACAACAGCAAAGAATCCAGTTTTGATCTTTTGCGAGCACTGGGGAATAACCAACCTCAGGAATGCTGTCATTGTGAGAGTAACCTATGTAATGAGGGGGTCATTACTCAAACCGCCAACAGCAGAACAAGCACTTCCAGCCACCCACGGTAATAAACAACCATCGCCCCCGTCATATAGATGACAGTTTCTGGCAGTCCCTATTAAAAAAAATAACCTCATTGACAAACAAAATGAAATGCTCAAAAAAAAAAAAATTTCCCCCCAAACTATGGAAAAACAACCTTCATTTTTCCAATTTTTTTTTTTTTAATGTGAATTGTTTATCAATTAATTATTACTGCTGTGGAATCAACTGCCTATATTCCTTGGAAGGGAATTTGTGCTGAATTGTGTAAATCAGCCACTTAATGATTTTTAATGATTTACTCGATATAAACTTAAGACAAAATTGCCACACTGCACATAGTGCCTGAAAAGGGCAGATCTTCAAGCTCAGCCCGCAACCTTCATTTTAAAATGTCGGCATTGTTTTGATAACAGAAACAAGGTTAGGGATAGGAGGTGGGAGAAGTATATGCATTATAAAAGGCCTATCACAGCAGCTTTTATTTATTACATTTACTGACAGGAAAAAATAAATGACAGATGAGTCAATGTAGCTCTGTACAGCTTTGGTACATGTTTACCAAAAGTGACCTTCTCCGAGTTGGTCAATTTTAACGGACTGGCAAGAATTCCTTTGATATTACTTTATAAAAGATAACTGGCTGCTATTTTAAAGTGGTACCAGAAAGTCTGAAACTGTTATATCTTTCCTAAATCTAAGCCCACTAGAAGTTACTTTTTATCTAAATTCAATCTACTAGTGAAGACATTTAAGTTTTAATAAGCTCCTTATGGCACGGGGAAACATGTGGTTGGTCCATTCAGACCACTGCTCAGTTTGCAAAGTCATACAACCCCTTGATCAGTAAGTATTTTACAATTAATTTTGTCACCCAATCACAGAGTTTACACTACAATTTTGGTTTTTAAATGATCAACTACAGGTCAAAGAACTATTCAGATGATTGTACAACTATTCACAGTAATACAGTTCTAACTATTTTAACTATATCATCATCCAAAAAAAAAAAAACTAAAAAAAAACTGCTCTTAAGAAAAAATGGATTTCATAGCCTGTACAAATATAGTCATCTGCTAAGCTACACACAGCAAGTTTGCTTGCAGCCTTAAGAAGAAATGGAGAGATGCACATATTTAATCAAGTACAGATAGCTGTTTCTATAAGGTCTCTGATGCTGCTATGCACAATCTTTCCCATTTGCTAAATGGTTAGCCTATTGGATTTTCAATTATAATGGAGCTATACCATTATAATACCTCTCTTAAGTCCACATAAATAACCTCCTCCTCAGTGGTCTATCTATTCAATAAATTGTACTTCGGTGAGAAATGAGGCATGCTGTGACATGGGGGAGGTTTATAATGCCAATGATGGGTTGTAAAGAAGGTGTAAGGTGGAAGGCTACATAAACGTCTCCGAGGCAATTTCAGCCATATACAGTACAGTGAAGCTGCTCAGAAAAATCACACTGTGGTTCTTTTTATGATAATCAAAGCACTTAAATCATTTACCAACCTTGCGGCTGTCCCAGATAAAAAAGCGCAGTTGTTTTAAATGATCTGAAATCGCGGTGGAATTAATCACTACTTATACAACATCAGTCACGGTGATTCATTCTATCCCAATTAATCTTACCTACATTTTCTCAGCTACTACAATACAAATTCTTGAGTAATAACCAAATAATTCTCATTGTACAGTTTATCTTGTGTTGTACAAATGACAAGCAAATTGTGTGTAATTTCTTTGGCTAATCCAATGCCATCTGGTTTCAGCAATAATGATTCTACACACTTGCTTAATTAACTGTGGCTATTAAATTAATTCAGGTTTTGAAATGTTACGACCTCCATTTATGTATTGCAATCAGGACAGCAGACAATCGCTCAATTAGCCCAGTCCTGTTCTGAAATTATTACACTCCGCACTTGACAATTAAGGAGTACAGACTGGAGTCTGATCATAATCTTAACTTTATACACTAACACAGCTCATTCCTTTTTCTTGTGAACATGTGGAAGCCTTAATTACAAAAAAAGTAGTCATTAAAACATACATTTGTATAATTTTTCCATTAGAAACGGGTTTCTAAAAAAAATTACCCCATCTTTAGGTTGCAACTGCTCTAGAAGGAAATGCATTCTGCTATGAATTACACAAAACATACAGCTGAAGCAGATATTTAATTTCACTGGCACAGGTGATTTCTGGAGAAAAACAGTCCCCAGTCTAAGTAACTGGCATGACATCAATTTCCCACAGCAGGCATTTGACAAGCTCCGTCCATCTGGCACTAAAAATAAAGAGCTTTTAAAAAAGTTTAAATCATCATGGCCACAACACTTGCCTGCAGTGCTACAGAAGCCGACTTCACTGGGAAACAAAGACACAAAGTGCAGTGGTCAGGACCCAGTGTACTGGAAAGATACATCTTGGACAAACTGCTACCACCGATTGTGTTATTCTACCACTACTCTTTAAAAAGCAAGTTTTTAGGACAAATAATTCACTTGGTTTTAAAATTATTTTAAAGAAAACGTACAGCCAGTGTTATATAACAAATATTGTATACCCAAAATTATTTTTATTAATACATCATGCCAATAAGCTCAATAGTCCAGTTATTTAAGAGCAACTTTAAAACCTTATGTGATGTACCATTTTCCAAACTTAGTAATGGAAGACTTTTAGATTTTACTTTGAAAATATCTCCAATTGTTGTTCTTAAAGGAAAACGCCACCCCTGAACACAGGATGATAAACGGTTAAACGTTTAAAAAAAATAAACACATAACTCTGTATCTGTTATTTTTAGCAGTGGACCCCTGGGACTTTCCCATGAATTCTAAGTCTTCATTTGCACTTGTGGTTCCATCAGGGAGGGAAGGAGGGCTTCTACAAACTTGGCTTATTAACAAACACCAACAGTCTGACTGTCCACTGCAAAACCCATTCGGGGCAGGAAAAAAAAAACAAAAACAACCAAACAAAGATTAACCTTTAGCACAGTGAAGCCAGTGAGACCCTAACCAATAGGGTGAAAATCATGTATCTGTTTATTCTTATCTGAGCAGATAGACCAAGTATTTCCTCTACAAAAGAGACACATTACTGTTAATTTGCCAAAATAAACTTCCCACATGCCAAAAGTATTTTCCGGAAGTGACTGCCTCACCGTCTCATTTCCGAATAGGATGTCCACATACGGCATGACCTTCATCAAGGGCTCCTTGAAGAACTGGCTGATAAATGGTGCAGAGAGATTCAAGCTGAAGACCTTGTTGTGTTCAGAGGCATGTTTGGCCACCTTTAATATGGACTCCGGGGAAACTGTGATGAAGAATCCCTGTAAAGAATCAAATAAAATACCTAGTAACAACAAGAAAAATCTTGCTGAACAGTCATGCATATAACAGATTTTATCCAATAAGAACTGTAGGTTAACAATCTGCTAAATAATCCATACTGTTTTTTTTTTTTTTTTTTTTTTTTTTTTTAACAATTCCCTTATAAAATGAATCAATATATGGTTTGAACATTAAACCTACACAGCCTAGCAATCTCCTACTAAAAAAAACAGGTTTATCATATGCCATAATCACGGTCTCCATTTTGAAGAGTGTTGAAAGTCTGCTTCCATTTTCCTGAAATAAAAAAATGCAAATTCTTCATTCCAAGTCAAAGCTTTTCAGAAAAAAAAAAAAAAATGGCGACAAACTGCACTGACTTCAGAATAGGGCCTCTGCCTATTAAAAAGGCTTTGTCTAGATTTCCTTTACTGAGAAACAGGAGAGGCTACACTTCACATTATGTGGTGAAATACAACACACGTAAGAAAACACCTCTCATCAACTGAAATTCGAAACCAAACCTTTTCTTCTATGTCTTTGCTGACCCTTTGCGGGTACAGCCAATCCTTTTACAAATCTACAGAATTAGTCTTAGAACCGGTACTTAAGATAAAAATGGGATCTAAATCAGATACATTTAATCATAATAGGAACAGCTCTAGTGTCTATAAAGTAAGAGTACCTGGAAGGCTCCATTCACATTTATTGAGAAAGACTGGATGTACAGAATGTAGAAAGCATGAACTTCACCTTTCACAGTTTAAGTACAAAAGGAGATCATCTCCAACAAAACGTACAGTAATTTTAATGCAGCAAATGCATATAGTACGAAAACATACAAAAACAGTAGGTTCTACCTTCCGAGTTTTTTTTTCGTCAGTGTCATTATTTAAAAATGTGTAATATGGTAAACTTGGCATAGGTATTGTTTTTTGTGTTCCCTTTCCTGTCATGAAGACATAACTATTTCTAGAATTCTTGCATTTAAAATTCACCAGTGTTGTCACAGAAACAAAACAACAACAAAAAAGCAGAATTTAATTTCCTTCACCCACCCTACAAGAAAAACGTTTCATTTTAGAAATACTAAAATTCAATGAAACACTTTCTGACGAAGTCTTTCTGAAACATGTCATTGAATCTGTTAGTTTCTTTTAGTATTACTACATTTCACACCGTGAGTGTTTTTTAATAAGGACAAGGGGTGTTCCCAGCTGTAACAACAATCTTTGCACACTTGAGCTTTGTGTGAAAAAAGACTCAATTTGAAAATGACTGTTATAACCTGCAGCTTGTTGTTTTTGAGAGGTTAAATGTCACTGTTTTTGATAAAGACTGCTATTTTTGAAATGTTTCTGCAATAGCCAGAACTATCACTAAATGCTCCTTTATTGACCCTGACATTTTTTTTTCCTCTGGTTTGGTGCCAATGTGTCAGACAAAAAAGACTGTTTTGAGACACAAATAACCTTTTTGTCACTGAAGAGTCGATGACTACCACCTGCCATACCATCACCAACCTAATCTAACAGAGGAATAAAAACAAGGCTTTTTCAAAAAGGGCATATTTCATTACAGAAAATGCATTTCACTTGAATGTAACTGTTGCGTATTAACGAGTCGCAGTAAGTGGGTGCAAGAGCCTTGCTATGCACCCAGATTGTGGAACTCCCTGACTAATGGTTTCACACACAACACTTGCCATTAGCTTACACAGTACAACTCACTGCTAATATCCGTACTACTGTTTTTTAATTGCATTGCACAGCAATCTCATTAATTGGGGAAGGTTAAGCTGATAGTCTTCAAATGCTTAAAAATACTTTTAGTGTATCAGTTGCCAACAAACACAATACTTGAGGGGGAAGATTAGTTGTGCTCAACCATATACCGGTGTCCTGGGAACAATTTATATTTTACAGACAGTGCTCATTTTCCTATTAAAAATAAAACAACGAAACATGTTTACTAATTTAGTTATCATGTTTGATGTCTTTTTTTAAATGTATTTATTTTAACTAAGATGTTAACGTTTACTCTTTGTAAACTGCGATAGTAAACGCTAGGCCTACTGACAAAATAATAATAGACTTTGCAATACTACAGTAATATTGTATGTCATTAGAATATATTAAACATTTTAATTTCGATAAAAGATTCACAACATTTAGACATGTAAAACCTTTTAATATACAGTAAATAAATCTTTACGATCACACATCAACTACATCCGGTTAACAGCAACATTTTTACAGGCAGAAAAAAGCTGACAAGCGTTTAACACTAGGCCTAGCATAAAGAGAGATGTAAGTTATAGTATAACTGAACACTTTGCATCGCACATAAATTTTACAGTCTGAAAATAAATTAAGAAAGTGGTGTGTGAAAACATTACCATACGATCTTGCAAATACAGTAGATATAAAATATTGAATCATGTAGTTAACCATCTCTTTAATCAAACTGCTGCCGCTCCTTCCTTTTGCCTTAATGCGCTTGCGTTATCCACTTTTTCCCTTTTCAAAAAAGATGAAGAAGAATGGACTATGGATTGAGTGCCATTCCGACAACATACACTCATTGATTCAAAGCAACTGGTTTGGCTGAGAAAGTGCCAAGTAAAAAAACATGTGCAAAAGAATCCCTTTCTTCTGAGCAAGTACAGAAGGAAAATAACTTCCATAAGTATGTCTTGTGGACCGAGGAGACCAAATTCCAGTTCCAGGTATCCAATGGGAACGTGTGTGTGTATGTGTGTGTGTGTGGAGGAAGCAAGGTTAAGAGTTTGCAGTGCAATGCTTCCTGCTTTCTTTTGGGATTTCTTGGTTAGAAATAATTGAATACGCTGACTTTCTGACAAAAACGAAAAATCTCAGGACATGTAGCAAAGCATTTACCTAAGCGTGTTGCCAAAGTGGTGTGCACAACAGTACGTTTCTAAGAGTTCCCAGAAGTAAAATAAGATTCTTGATGTGAAATAGGAAACATATGATGGAAATTGCAAGAGCTGCTAACTATATTTTGCTATCTCAGTTGAACATCCATCACCAGTGTGAATGACACATCATGCAATTTAACAATGTTGTGGCTTCTCAGTTTAATTATGTTTTCATGATATAACTTAAAATAGATTGAATAGGTAATTATTATTACTATTATTATTATTATTATTATTATTAAATGATGGGAGACAATTTAGGAAGATATTTTTGGCATGAAAAACAACTGTCAAAATGTAGAGAGAGCAAAATTTGCAGTTGGTATTTCAATAAAATATCACCATTCAACTTCATGAATTTCAGTTTTACAAATCACTGAGAGTCCAATATTCTCTGCAGTCTACACAACATACCTTCAAAACACTAGCAAAATATAGTAGTTTCATATAACATCAACAGTATTTAGTCTGAAACTAACTAAATATTGCATATAGTTGTTTTTAAATTAGGTATTCCAAACCATGTTTGTTTACAGATCTTATTGAGCATGAGCAATTATTAAAGTTGAAATTTGAATATTGTGTTATGTATGTATGTATTTAATGTATATATGTTAATATACATTAAAACCCATTAAGATAAGAAAGCAATTTTATAACTGTGTCTTCAGTCTTGACTTGAAAACTGTAACGGTCTTAACTTCCCTGACAAACAAAGGAAGAGCATTCCATAACTTTAGGAGCTCTACAAGAAAAAGCCCTCCCTCCCATGTTGCTTTTGTTGACCCTAGGAATAGCCAGCAGCTCCGCATCTTGTGATCTCAGAGTGTGGTTTGGAAGATACAGGGTCAGTAACTCCTGCAAATAACTAGGTGCTAATCCATTCAAGGCCTTGTAGGGTTAACAACTAAATCTTAAAATCAATTCTATACTGCACAGGGAGCCAATGTAATGAGGCCAAAGAGGTAATATGTTCACTTTTCCTGGTTTTAGTCAGAATTCTAGCAGCTGTATTCTGAACAAGCTGCTAGCGGGATACACACGTTTTGGGACACCAGAAAAAGTGCATTACAATAATCAATTCTAGATGAAACAAAGGCATGCATTAGTCTCTAAGCATCAGATACTAAGAAATAATTGGTCTAAGTTTGGCTTTATTTCTCAAACGGTAAAAAAATACTTTAGCAACTTCCCTAATAGGAGTCTCAAATGATAGCTCAGGATCAAAGATGACCCTCAAACTCTTAATTTCTAGTTTAAATTTTGATGAGTGACTGCAAGGGTCAAACTCATGTAATCCCACATTTCCTTTTAGTTGGTTCTGTGATCCCACTAGCATAACCTCTGTTTTATCTGAATTTAACATCAGAAAATTCTGTTACATCCAATGCTTGATGCCTGTAAGGCAAGTAGCTAATAACACCCAGGCAGAATAAATTTCTGGCTTTAGGGACAAATACAGCTGAGTATCATCAGCATAGCAATGGAAGTTGACTCCATGTCTGCGGATAATGTTACCTAACGGTAGCATATATAATGAAAACAGCAAGAGACCTAGAATGGAGCCCTACTATGTTTTCAGGACGATTCAGTAGGATGGAATGGTCTACAGTATCAAAGAAAGCACTTCGATCAAGAAGAATTAATGATGGAAAGCCAGAGTCAGAGCTTATCAGCAGATTGTTCACAAGTCTGACAAGGGCCGTCTCGGTGCTATGTGTGTACAACATGAAAACCAGACTGAAACTTCTTGAATATACCATTAAGAGTTAGAATTTTTTGTAACTGAATTGCAACAACTCTCTCTATATCCTTATGTAAGAATGATAGGTTGGAGATTGGCCATAGTTATTGAGGATTTTAGGGTCCAGATTGTGTTTCTTAAGCATAGACTTTACCACAGCGACCTTAAGAGCTGAGGGATCTATACCAGAGAAAAGTGAACCATTCATAAATTTTTAAATGTGGGTATTAATAAAACCAAAAACATATTGAAAGATGCATGTAGTAACTGTCATATGTCGAATTAGCTCTGTCAGTTCCTGTAAGGTAATCAAAAAAAATGCTCCTACAGTAGCCTTAATAGGTGTAGTTGTTAAAACTCTGCCGGAATCCTTAATAGAACGTGTCTGTGCAATCTCACTTCTGATGTCTACTATTTTATTTTTAAAGAAATGTATGAAGTCATTGTAGCTGTGAGAGGAGCCAATGTCAAGGGTATTAATATTAAATTAATTTATCTAGGGTTGCAAAAAGAAATCTAGGATTATTTTTACTTGTTTCAATTAAATTAGAATAACATGATGATGATCTAGCCAACGCAAGAGCTTTCCTATAGTTAACCAGGTAGCCCTTCCATGCGATGTAATGAACATGCAATTTAGATTCTCACCATCTCCGTTCTATTTTACAATCTTCATATTTCATCTTACAAGTTGTATCACTGAACCATGGTGAACTTTTTTTAAAAGACACTCTCTGGGTTTTGATTGGCGATACAGTATCTAAAATACCAGTCAAGGTGGTGTTGTATGTATTAACCAGCTCATCTGCTGATGAGGAATCAGAGAGTGGTAATGAGCTCAATACATCAGAAAGCTTAACAGCAGCTGAAGAATTAAGGGATTTAAATGTACGGTCCACAGTCTTTGTAGATACTGGCAGATTCACCTCAAAAAGAAAGGCAATATAATCAGAAATAGTAAGATCTAGGGTTATGATGTTCTTAACAGCTAAACCACGAGAAATTACCAGATCTAAAGAATGGCCACGATTATGCATTTGACATGCTGGATATAACAGACTTAGGCAAGTTTGTTAAACCAAATGCCATAACCAATGATCACAGAAAATAAGTTCAGGTATTTATTTTGTAAATACATTTTTACACATAATTAAGGATCTTGGACATATATACTGCTTTGTTTTGGGAATCTTTTAATCCACATATGTTATATGCAAGCATTTTTTGCGACTTTCCTTTGTCTCTTTGGCTCCTATGAGGTTTACTGTGCACAATAAACAGAATGTAGCCATACTGCTAAAATAAAAAAGCAGCCAAGTGATGCGTGAACATTTTCTATTTTAAGAATGGAACACATGACAATTTTGTATGTCAACGAGACCTTGCTAGAGTAAGTGTTTTCTCGAGTAATGCTTTCTTCGCACAATGGATACAACAAAGCATCTTTACATACAGTACTACAAATGTACCTGCTCTTCAGTAAAATGGCAGATAAATGGCACAAATTTCAGCAAAAAGACATTATGCGAAGATACTCATTAGGGATTTGTGTGTTCTCTTTTCATGCAATATCAATTTTCAGTATCTAGATTCTAGTACTCATCTTTATTATTGCTATAATACAGGTTTAAACTAGTATGTGTTAACATTGTGTATCAGTTCAGAAATGTTCCTTTTTTTCAGAAGACCTAAATGTATATATTTGAAAAAAAAAGTATTCCTGTAAGACTATATTTAAGTAATGGCACTCAAAGACAGTCAGCAGTATGAGGATCAGGGTCCTAAACGCCGGATCAATTTCTTGAGTAAGGCGGCACTGGTAGCCATACAGTAGATTTCTTCTTTAATCTGTTTTTATATATTTGTAGCAAAGTATCTTCAGACCAGTTCAACAGACCAGTTCTGGCTTACTCAATCTGATATTCTAGATATGTTTTCTTACTTTATCTTTGCGTAGTAATTGCTACAAGCAGAAGACGAAAATGTGCATGGCTGGGAACATTAAAAGGAGGTTCATGCGTAAATATTACAGCAAGCAACAAAAAGTACAACCTTCTGAGTGCACATCGTTACATTAGGTCGTGCTATAGAAGATGCAAAATTGTTCTTAGCTGAGCAGTGGAATGCAACTTTTACACCACTACCTTTGTGTTATCAGGAAGTTGGAAAGTTACACACACACAAAAATCAGGGATTTTACTTAACTAGAAGAGAATCTTAGTTGTTCTGAGGCAAACTGAAGCAGATTTTCAGATTAACTGCTGCAGCTTGCAAAGCTAAATTTAAGTGTTAGACAGAGTTACAGGCTGTACGGAAAAAGAAAAAAAAAAACTGTAAAGAATTTACTTAGGATTTGAAACAGACACAAGCTTTAAAGCCAAGAGCCTTCAAATGCCAATACTAATCCACATAATAATTCAGCGCATAGCCCAGGCTCAGATTCCTAACAGATACCATATGCAAACTGTAATACAATTACACAAAGGTATTTTGGAAGATGATAATTCCATCTGCTCGATCCTTTTAATTAACAAAATAACAGAAGAAATTACCAGTTACAATGTTTTGTTAAATAAATAAAATTTAAAAAAATGATCCATAGCATACTGTGGGTTCTCACAAAAGTACAATAATCCGTCGCATATCTGCCAGTCACATACCCACCCTAACAGTTTATCCGCCATGATCAACTTTTCAGCAGCGTTTGTTTGTTACTGAACAGAGAAGATTAGTTCGGAGATTGTAGATTCTACCAGTTTTCGTACATTGTGTTGCATGTGTTCCGTGCACAATCACTGCTGGTAGCGTCACGTGAGCCGTTCAGTGTGTCAACTTCATTGTCTCGATCTGTCTGTCACTCAGCAGCTAATACACACATCCACACGTCAGATGGCTACTCTGTCACAAGCATTAATACCCTGTATCTTTCTAAACACGGGATTTAGGGGAACTCCCTAATAAAAGGTGAATCTCAAAACAATAATTGTGTTAATATAGTAATTGTTACAGCTGTGTACAATGGTATTTAAAACAGAATTCATTTATCTGACTTTTTTTTACTCAACAACCTAGATATGTGCCAAGATACTTCCACCATCACATATACTTTAGTGTTGTGTTTTTAAAAATAATTTTCAAGAGATCATTCAGACAGATTAAACTACCGGTCCATACTCAGCGCTGTAAGAAAAAGTCATTTGTTTACTTTGTTAAAACATCTTGATTACATGTTGGCAGGCACTATATATACTATACTGACTTGTGTTGGTTTCAACAGAAAGGTTCTCTAACACCATTTTCACAAAGAAATGCAGCCACTGTGCCGTGTCTGAAACATTTTAACGAGTGTGTAAAATACCCTTTCGCACAGCATGAAACTGCGCAATCTATGCCGGTGTAGTACAGTCATAACCCTTTTACACAGCCAAAGAGATCACGCAAATACAACTTTCAAACCTGTCAATCAACAGATTGTTCTCATGGCAAAAACAGACTGTTCTCGTGCAATCTGAAACACTGACAAGACCCAACATGTTTATTTGAAATTGTGTTAGATGTTTACATATGTATTCTATATCGTAGAAAAAGTAGTAGTGCGTGCAGAAAAATTAAAGGTAACCACAGAATAAATAATAATTAAAAATACAAAAAAGCCTGTATACATGTTTTGTTATGGTTTTGAATTTAAATGATTTAAAAAACAGAACACACCCCAAAAACATTGGTTTGACCCACAGTCTGCACTATTATCAGCGATGTGTGTGCAACAGAAGCTGCTGATAGATTACAAAAACGATTAATTGAACTTAGGCTAGGTAGTTGTTAACCTAGTGTGTTTTTATTCTCTATTAATTAAATTATATTCATTGAAAAAGGCAAGAGAGAACCAGGTTGTTATTTTTATTGTTTTGGTTTAATATAAAATAGCAGGCTAATGTTCCTATTGAAGTAGACTACAATATATTTATTTTCATTAAAAAGATGCAGTTGTTCTTTGTTGAAATTAAATGTGTACTACTCATTTAATCAAACCAAATAGTTTAAGAAGTTGCTTGTATCATTCATGACGTTTTTCAAATCATGTAAGCTTATTTCTGTGTAAAGAATGACAATAGAGTTGCATCCAGTGTCATCTTAAAAGCACTCAAGCTGCAATCGTAAAATAATTTAATTTAAAAGTAGACTACAAACGTGGTAGCGGACTGTCTCTCTTTAGCGCACGCAAGAACTTGCAGACTTAATACAACTGTGTTGAGATTTTAAAAATAAAGCATTATAAGATTGTTAACTAGCAGTACCGGCACTATGACTTTGTATGCCCCCGAGGTTCCGTGCAGTCATAGGTGCCCCTTACTTACCTACGCTTTAGTGGCGTGGGATGTTGACTTTGAAACCACACCCACTATAGCGCTTCAGTGTCGGTATAGCCTTTCACACAGGCAGTTATGACGGTTCAAGGCCATCTCTGAATCACCTCGCGAGGTGGTTCAGAGATGGCATGAAATATGACGGTTCTGTGGCAAATTCACACAGACCTATAAGCCGCTTCAGTGGCGGTTCTGAAGCGTCATAACTCCTCTGTGTGAAAGCACCTTAAGATATTCAGGTGTTTCTATGAACCACCAACTCCAGAAGAAATAAAATAGTTTTTTCTCTGAAACAGCAAGGAACATGAACAGTAGGCCACTTTTTTTTCCCTACAGCATACGGCAATGTTAATAAATGGTGGCCAGAATTACACATTTTGCAAACCCAAATCTGCTGGAAATAGAAACCTCATCAGGATGGAGGTATACAGTATTATTAAATTTTAAAAAATTACAAATATTTTTTTTGTCCTCCAAGCAAATATTTACGCATTCAGTTACGTCGTTGTATAGGTTGCACTGGCGTAAAAGTCGCTCCCCCCTTTGAGACTTTTTTCCTACATGCTCAACACCTATAACTAAAGAAAAATACACAGGTTTAGTTTCGAAATAACAGTTGTTTGCAATATTTTATTCAACTGTATTGTTAATGTTGTTTTTCGTTTTTAGTTAAACTGCTAGGAACTATTCAGTTTTTGCCAAATTTCTAAATAATCGGTTCAAGTAAATGTAAGTGCAATGTGCAGATAAACCAAACTAGATATATAACACTACTACAGTACTGTAAATTCCAGTAATAACAGTGCACACCACTGACAAATGGTACTTGAATGGATTTATAGGAATAATTAACAGAGCATAAAATGAACCTACTTTATTTTAACTTATCAAGTACCCAAACACTTCAAGAACAGATCTCTGCTTTACTGAACAGTTGCAGCTGGACTGACAAATTAGTTGTAGTAATTGAAATTTAAAAGAACAGTATTAAAACAGGGCTGCTTGCATCAATTAAAAAAGCAGCAAAAAAAAACTACACAGTGCACCATCTAATAACCAGTAAAAAGAATACCGTAGTGTTGCATACGGCGCAGTACAATTGCATTAAACTTCCTGCTGTACAAATACAATCATTTTGCTTTGTTAAATCAGAACCATAGCCATTACAAGTGTACCACTGCATCGCACTGACACGTAGAACAAGTTACATTATGTAATAATTTCATTAAAAGTAATCCATTCAAAAAATGTTTTCTACCTCGGGCCATAAACACGTTCCTCCTCTATCGGCTCGTTTTTCTTTCGCCATATTTAAGTTTGTCTTTATTTCGTCTCCAGTCACGTAGTGTTTTTTCAGCATTGCGATGGTCATGCATTTTGGCAAATTCAACAACGCACAATTTCAAACCTGCTGTGTAGCATTTTCCTTTTTTGTCTGACTGTCCTACTTTATCCAGTCTCAAAAAAACCTGCATTATACAATACTGCATTGCAGTTAAAACGAACGGAAGACATGATACGTTTACTCGGCTTTCTAATCAATAGCTGTTTGCTACGGATCCCAGGGGCGGGTTCAGTCTGAATGTTGACAAATCAGTGGCTCGGGATGGTGGGAATAAGGAAATCATATACAGATGGACAGCTATTGTGTTAACAGTGATGCAGTATAGCTGGGACATTTTCATATTACGAAGAAACTTTATACTAACTATTTTTATTTTCTAAATGTACACCCGTCTGGGTCGAGAGAAGGTAAGTCAAGAGCCTGTGTTTAACATTCAAAATGACAGAATAACTAATTAAAATTTTAATTAGAACAGTGGTTTTGTGTTTCTACCCAGCAGCATGACCCGAATGCCGTAGATCCTGAAAAAAGAAAGGGGTTGTTGACAGTTAAGTTTGTGCCAGCCATAATAACCATGGCTGTAGTAATCTCATTGTGGCACTGGTACAGTAGTTTAATATCAAACACACCTGTGCATATGTCAACCCAGTGTATCAGTTACTCCCCCCTTTTAATGGCTAGAAAATCGACTTATACAACGTTTTTCTAACGATAAGTTAAACCTTGTAAATAAGCTGCCTGGTCTTCTAAATAGTCTGCAGCATGGCAGCCTGTAAATTAACTTATTCTCAACTAATTTAATAGCTGACATGTAACTATGGCATGCCCTCACAAAGACAGATGAAAACTGTAAAGGACATCATGATGTTAAACACTCATCAGTAGATTTATCAAGTACTGTGTACATGTTTTTTTTTTTTTTTTTTTTTTTAACTTTACAATACATTTAAAACAAAAATAAACCAAAAGGCAGCACAAATCGTATATATGTTTTAAACAAAATAGTTTTTTTTTTTTTTTAGGAAAAAATACTATTATGTACTTTGCTACACTATCTACATAATAATGTACTTCTTCACAGTTTGTTTTAATGCTGTTCAGTACTGTATCACTCACACCACAGACTTTGCATTTACAAGGATCAATGAAAACAACTTTTGTCTCCTTGTTTCAGGGCAGAGAGCCAAGTTTGCTATTTAAAAAAAAAAAAAAAGATTTACAGTAGAAGCAGTGACCTTTGTACTCCTTCAGCATCATTACAATACTCTTCACTGTTTGTACATACAGTAGAGGCTGCATGTGTCAATACATGAAAGAAATATTAAATCAACTGGCCTTAACTTAACAGGCCTGGGGAGGTGGGTGGGGGGAACCCTTGCTTGTTTGTGATCTCAATTTATTATTTTAGAAAGAAAACCACTGTTAAGGCCAAATCCTTGAAGTGCAAAATGAAACCTTAAAACACATGCTTTGTGTTACTGTCTTAAATGTCCCAATCTTGTTTCTTTCTTTTTCTGATGTTCACAAGCCTGAAGGGGCAATTCAGTCACCAGGCTTTATAAGGTATCTTACAAAAATGCCAAGTTCTCTTAGGTATGCCACACTCGCTGGTGGGTCTGATTCAAAACCACAGAACTCAATGGATTCACTTCAGAGCGCAGGAAGGAGCTGTGGTCTGTGAAGGCAGCTCCTATGTCAGCATTCATTCCCCCGAAAGGTTACACCTATATCAATATTTCAAACAGCATGCATACCAAAACTCAAACAGTTAAACTAATTTGAATGCACTATTATTAAGGCTGGAAGTCTCTGTTTACAGTCATCCCTACCAAGAAATACCATTAATAGGCTTTTTTGTTTTGGCTGGCTTGCAAGACATTTGTAATACAGAAAGGTGCATTGGGAATCATACAGTTTGAACAAGAAAGTAAAAACCTTCAGCTGGTTTAATGGCAAAAAGAAAAAAATAAGTCCCTGATAATGTAGAAATACACATGCAGTTTGTCTCAAGGATTTACAGCTGTGGCATTTATCTTCTACATATTTCAGTACTAAGTGGTGGGCCAGTGAAATGACCATCACTGTTAGCCTGCTGAGTGTTGTAATGAATCATGTTCACATTTCTAAACTGAAAAGTATCTGCAATTCCAAGTTGTTATAAAAAAAAAAAAAAACATGTCTATTGTGTGTATTTATGTAAATTCTATATGTGCATTCACTCAACACTGCCCCCCCCCCCCCCCCCCAAATTAAAGTTATGTTAAAGTTAGTATTTAGAAGTTCATTAATTTCACCCCACTATCTTTACAATACAACCCTTGGGAGACAACATCAAGGTAAACGCTAATTTTGCAGGAAAACAGCAGGATTGCACACAGGGATGAACTACGATTAGCAGTACTGGGTTGCCTAGGCAAGCCTAATTTAGTAATGGATTTCATTTCATTATAAACTACAGGGGAAAAAAAACGGTATAATGCAAAACAAAAAAAAAAAAAAATGCACTCTGTAACATGATTGAGTACATTTTTGTATTTATCCTGCTTGACATATGTTAGAGTCATTTTTTGTAATAAAAATTAGATTTAACAAATTACAGCCGGATGAGGAACTTTATTATAAAGTGCCTTTGCTGCTGACAAACCATGCTTTTCAAGCATCAGACAACCATAATGTAATATGCCAATAAAAAGCTATCTATCAGGCCAATTCAGAATATGAACTGTTCAGGTAAAAATCTTCTGCCTGAATTAAAGAGGGCAATTTTGCAAATATAGCAAATGTGTCATTTATGAAGAAACAGTCACCAATTTCACTAATGCACTATTTATATTAAGTTGTCTCATGCATGCAATCTAAAACTAATACATAGAAAATATGATAAATGGGCCAACAATCAGTTTGCAAATGATGCCTGCTCATGCAGCTTAAGAAGTGGCCCACATACACAAATACATAGTATGTAGAGTGCAGTGCCTATCATTTTTATAATGTTTTGCAAGTAATTAAACCAAACAAAGTTTAATTTAGTAAATGGCTACTGCATTTCACATATGACATCTACAAGACCACTTGCACAAAATATTTATTGCATTCTAATGTCTGAATTTCTTCCTTTTGTGTAAATAACAGTCATTCTTCAGTATTGTGGGACTTATATTCAAGTAATGAATGCTGGGTTGAGTCAAATCATCATTTTTTATTAAAAAATATGGGCCTTGCAACATCCAGTTATTTTGAGACTTTCTTCATCTCACACTAGTAAAACCTGCCCTGTACAACTGTTTAATACTAGTTTCCTATATTTGGACAATAATTTTGAATCTATAACCCATTTTAAATAAGTAATATGTTTTGTAGTCTGTAAAAATGGGACTGACAGTGGCTGAGTCCACAGATGTTCAAGCAGCAACTATAGCATAGCACTGATGAGCTTATTCTATACCTGCCTTCTTTCTTATCAATGACAAATTAACTGAGAATCCAGACAGGTGGCAAGGTTTCCACATGCAATGTTTAAAATCGACATTTAGACTAAGTTGGTTTGGCACCCAACCCACAGCTCCAAGCTAAAGGCTTATGCTTGCCCCAGTGTCAACTGGACTGCCCAAACTAAACATTTATTGTGCAAATGATTAATACCATTGCAAGTCGTATTATACACTGTGATGTACTCTATATTTCTTTAGATGTCCTTTCATTTTACCCAGTTTATACAGATATGTTGTATGTACCATTTCGGTGGATCTATCAAACAAAAAAAATGTCTATTTTATTAAATCCATCATTACTGCCACTTGAAAGAGAAACTTTGACATGTCTTTCTTCAGAACTGTAACAACTTCGTTATACAATATTTTAAACAGAATTATGAGCAAAAATTAAGATCATTAAATAAACAGAGCAAGGAGATACATGAATTGCCAGAAAAAAAGGAGACTTAAAATACTCAACAGAGGGGGTCCTAATTGCCTGGAGAATAAATCTCTGTAGGTCAACAAACTCCGATCGATGAAGAGGATTATATTAGCGTGAGCCCTTGGCCTGCTGCCAATAAGAACAAACAGGATGGACCAGTCTCCTCAGCTGAAAATGATCAAAAAGGCAAAGTGAAAGCAACAGAGTTAAAGTGACACAATTGTGCAGCAGGGGAGAAACGGATCAAGTATTGATCAGCTAGGCCAAGATAATTAGGGTGGTTGTCAAGGAAATGGGATATATGCTCTTAGCTCTACAGAAATGCATCTTTGTTTTACATGGCCCAAATGAATCAGGCAGTGCAAGAAGCAATGAATCAGCTACTAGTAAATATTTATTTAACTGTGGGGTGACATTGATTGAAAATAAAGCTAAGAATTGTATATGCTTTGGGGACATTATTAAGCAATGAACACTGTTCTGCCTTTGCAATTCGCAGCCTAAAGCACTTTACTCCTACCAAAAACAAGAAGGTTGTGCCCAAAATTTAAATAATTAATCAAACTATAACTCCCCCTAAAACAAAAGCTTAATGGGATATGAAGCATTTCAGTTTAAGATTATTAGATTGTTTCCAACCAAGATCTTTAGTGTTTAGGTCTCATGGATGTTGGGAATCTGTGTGTGTTTTAGTGGTCTCAGCCTGGTTCCTATTGGAGAGGAATTCACACCACAAAGACTACCATCATAATTGGTGGGTTATTGTGCAGTTTCCACAAGCACAAAAATGTTAAAAAGTAATAAATAAATAAATGTGCTCATCTCAGTGCAGTTCCAAATCTGTAAATCAGATTAACTGAACAGAAAACCAGATTTACATTGAAGTCTTTCACCAGATAACACATAGCAGGAATTGCATATATCAAATGTGTCAAGACATGCTAGTTAATTATTATATACTTTCTAAATATCCAAGTCAATAGAAGGACTATCAGTATAATCTTAATCTTTTTTTTTGTATCACCATAAAAATGAAAATAAAGCATTTTACTGGTTGATGTAAAAGCTGGAAAAAAAACAACAAAAAAAAAAAAAACGTTTTATGTATTGCACAGCTGAAGTCCTGGAAGACCCTATATAAGACAGATGGTACGGATCACTATTAAAAACACCTACTGATAGCTCCTCCTTAAACAGGATTTTCACAGGATCATATAACGGAAACCTAGTACAGTAACATCTACATTATTGTTCACCAAATCCTTCCTTTCTAAAATATGTGTATACTTTGATCAGCTGTACTGGCACTGAATAAGCATTTGAATACCAGTCACTGTGCATGTGGGTTGAGCAGCTGAGTCTTCTGGGACAGGTTTTTTTTTTTTTTTTCCCATTGTACCTTATTAGTCAGACAAATTCCTTCTCGATATGATAAAAGGTCAGGTCTTTCTAGGAACTGAAGCTTTTGCAATTACCCAGACCCTAGTGTTTTTAACAGGTCTTTATTCTCAAAGGACAAGCCTCAAGGCAGGAACATTCCTCCTATGTCGGCAGACTGTTCAGCACCCTGCACGTACAATCCGCACGTCAATTACATTTGAAATGTAAACAAAGGATTTAAGTTTAAGGTATTAAACTATAGTGCAAATAAAACGTTTAAAAATCAATCTCTATACCTTTAACTTCAAGAAGAACATTTGTTCAGCAACACTTTTTTTTTGCAGTAAGCAAAACACGTAAAGTTTGATGATAAATGCATAACATTCAGAATCAAAACAGATTTTATAGTATAAAATGTATTCAGACACTGGTACCTTGGGTAGGTTTGTATTGTATTAATGCTTTTAGTTAAGTTTCTCAAGATATGCCTTCCAGTTCAGGGTGTTTCTGTAACAAGTGTTAGATTCAAAGCATGAACACTTTACAATTCAGTGCAGAGGATTTGAAATGATCATTCTGAACTAAAAATAACAAAAAAAACAGACAGTATAGCCTGCAATCCATCAGCTAGTTTCACCCATCATTAGGAGAAATATGGAAAAAAACAAAAAAAAGTACAGCTATTCTTCTATAACACTCACACATCATATTTCAAGAGAAAAAAACAGCAGCAGTAAATATGGGGTTTTGAACAAGTGCTATAAATATCTTTTAAATATTATATTCAATTTAGGATTAATTACTGAAGCATATATGGACAAGCAAGTCGATTTACCCTCCTGCTTCAGGCTCCGGTAAGTGTTGAAACTCATAACTTTAGTTGACTGGTTGTAATTTATATTGTAATAGCCATGCCATTTTATTAATACAATTTAAATAAGTTGTGGCTTCATGGCTTCATTTATTCAAAAACAGACTTTTTTATGAGGACTTTCCTTCAAAAAAAAAAAAAAAAAAAAAAAAAAAAAAGGAGAGGCCAGTCATGGATATTTCTTGTTAATGCCCCCTTTGTATCCAGCATGTGTACTAAGGTGACACCAACTTGTTCTGAAGTAACACAGGTCAAGCTGAAATCTTGATCACAGACCCCGCAAGTTTCTTAAATGCAACCCGAATAACACTATTATGGTTAAAACCTCACTCCAAGACTTCAGTTACTTCACATACTTTTAAAACTTAATGTTCAAATATGATGACAACACTTGTTCAAGCCAAGTGGCTGAGAACTGGGACAATAAATGTCAAGCAGTCAGCAGCAGAACAACTGTATAGACTCATTCAGTCTACAGCTCTCTTTCAAGAATGTAGACTAAAGTTTGCCAGGCATGCAGTTCAGCCCCTGTGCCAGAATCACTGCTAAAAATCAAGTGAGTAAAAACTAAATCTAATTAAATGCTGACTAACCCAGCCAAAATGGGGGGGGGGGGGGGGGGGGGGGGGGGGGGGGGGGGGGGGGGGGGGGGGCTGGGGGGGGGGGGGGGGCAATTGAAAATTGCACTGCAGCAACAGGCACAAAGCAGACATTTATTTTTTAGCGGCACTTATAAAATCACAGTGGGCATGTGCCCTTCCATTTTCGGTATGTTGAGAAATGGGTGGCATGCTTCCAGGTCCAGTAAAACCTCATTAGCGATGCTCACCACCTGAACTATGGGATCATCATCATACATCTAAAATGATAATGAAAGTAGGGTTTTATAACAAATCATCAGGGTGTATTTTAAGTATTTATATTCTAATCGACTAGGCAAAGGGGTCAGTGTTTCACACTTCTGAGAGGCACTATTCCCTGAAATCTACACTGTCAAAAAAGTGACCTCCAATTGTTCTAAAGGGGCGAGATAATTTTGGATTTCTTTAATAAATGTTTTAAAGGGAAAAAGTCAATCTTCCACTGTTTAGATTCATAAAGACTAGTGTCAAATCCAAGCTGCTTAACCACAATAACCCAGAGTAAGGTTTTTCTTTTCTAGACACATTACAGATGAACAATCTGTTCTCATTTCATGGATTTAGATTAATGCCACAACAGGACATACTTCTGGGACTAAACCTGCATGATGCCTTCAATGGAAACTGTAAATTTAAAACTACTTCATGAACTTCGAAAATAAGGAAAAAAATTAAAATAAAATAAAAACAAAAAATAAAACCCAGTAGAATGATATCTTTTCCAGAGAAAATGTTTTGCTTGCTGAAGAGCATTTAAAATCTACTGAATGAGTTCAGAATACCTTCTTTTATAGGATACCTTCGATCTGTTCTTAGAATGATCTCCCTCTCTGATGTCTTTATAATTCAGATTAAATAAATAGATAAAAAATATATGCTACAGCATGTCCATTTTTCTATACTTTAAGGATAACAGTTAATTAAGGAATAACACCCAACAATAAGTCCTTAACTGCCCTTTTAAATGTAATCAAAAGTTGTTAAAAGTAAAAAGAAAGGAACACTTGCATCCAGTATAACCAACTGTTGATTTAAAAAAAAATGTTTGTTAATCAATTAACCAATCTATTTTATATAGCGCCTTTCAGAGTGGACCACCATTACCACCATTCCTTAACTGCCCTTTTAAATGTAATCAAAAGTTGTTAAAACTAAAAAGAAAGGAACACTGGCATCCAGTATAACCAACTGTTGATTTAAAAAAAAATGTTTGTTAATCAATCAACCAATCTATTTTATATAGCGCCTTTCATAGTGGACCACCATTGCCCTTTACAAGATAAAAATGATTGCCAGATTTACAGAGTAAGGATTATAGTGTTTAATAATCAATATAAGCCATCACATTTAACCCCAGCAAGGACCTTTACTTTGCTCTTTAACAGCAAACATATAATCATGCTTTAGTGCAGGGGTCTCCAACCCCGGTCCTGGAGAACTACTGGGTCTGCTGGTTTGCATGTCAGCTGAGCTCTCAGTTACTTAACTGCATCAATTATTGGCTTAATTAGTCAAGGTTAACAGGTGTTCCAGATCTTTAGCTACTGATGATGTAAAGACACCTAGAAAACCTGCACGATAGGGGCTCTTCAGGGCCAAGTTTGGAAACCCCTGCTTTAGTGCATGGCAAAGGTTACGAATGTATAAAATGTTTAAAAAAAAAAAAAAAAGCTTCATAAAATTAAAAAATTGTATTGAGAATGTGAAAGGTTGCTTGGGCTAATGAATACCTACGTTCAAGATTATTTGCACAATATTTGTATCTGAATTAAGCTTATCAGTTATTGTGCAGATTTCACAAACAAATGGCAATATTCCATGTAATAATAGTAAATGCAAAGAAAATCAAATGCTGAATACGAGCGGCTGGGATTCGTCTTCAAGTAGTAGCATGCTGCACCTCAATCTAGAGAAATTTTTTCTGCATATTTCAGCATTTCCATGACTTGATCAATGGTAACATAGGGACTCTTTTTATGATTGTACTTGGATTATCTGCAAGTATATGGTAAGAAATGGTTGATCTCAAAGGCAAGGCTGATTGTGGTAGCCTGTACAAACCTACTCATTTAATTCAAAGGCGGTGTCAAAATTTGCATTAAAAAACAACAATGCTTAATGGAAACAAGTTGAAGACACATTTTTTCCTGTTTTGGAGAAGTGGAACTATGCATTTGAGGGCTATTCTCCAAGTATCAAACAGAAGATATAGATTAATTCAATGAATAACCAGTCCACCAATACCTGACTGGGATAAGCTACAGATTTCTAGCACATTTTACAGCACTTGGGAATCATCCTGGGTTGCATTATTAAAAAAAAAAAAAAAAAAAAAAAAAAAAAAAAAACCCACAAGTAACGGAAGTTGATTTAGAAAAAAAAAAAAAAAAAAAAAAAAAAAAAAAAATCAAAGACTAAAACTGTGAACCAAAGATTAAAACAATAACTCAAAACATGTACCGTCTCTACACAGCAGAAACTTAAGTCACATAGCCCTAATATGGCAGCCAACTTCACAGGTCAAAGCGAAGGATGCCAAGGAGTTTCCATAACCCTGAAAATAGGAAGCTGCAAGCTGAAATGGTTTATGAGATATTAGCAAATACATATAAGCGCCCTCACAAGGAAGCTTAATAAGTGACTGATGTAGTCTAGAGAGATTCCCCTGTGCTGCAAAATAGATGCTCTTTTTTTATAATAATAATAAAAACATATAAATAAGATTTCTGTATTGACATTCCTCATTCATTTAGCACTCTGTTAATCATTAAGTATTTTGTATCCTTCACTTTATTTTGGTGTTTCAAATCCTTCATGGAAACGACAACATATAATAATACTGAGGCTTTTCATCCAACAGCTGTGTCTATTAAATTTACATTAGCATTCAGCTTACAATTATGCCTGCAACCTTGATCTAGCATAATCCTCAATCAGAAACTCTGATTTGAATATTCATAGATCTATGGTATCATGGATGCCAGCCACTGCAGCCCTGAAAATACCAGTCTGGTAAAAAAGATAAAGACGGTTATTAACATCTTTCTGGGGGTTTTGATTCGCCCCAAAAATATTATCCAGATCTCTAGAAAGATGTTAACTAAATTAAATCATGCCACTATTATGACAGGTTCCTTAGTAGAGCTTTAACGACAAAACAATTTAAGATTGTTTAAATGTATTTCCATATTAAAAGCACATATCAGAGAAAAACTATGGAAAAGAAAGCTTAAACTGGTTTTATTTAATTTAGTTTTTTGCTGTTGGCAGTGGTTGCTCTTCTCGTATGGATGAGTCATCTTACATATTTTGGCAATCTTCAGGCAAGAGCTATGGCAAAATAAACCACAGTAATTATTTTGATTGGCTTTCCTTATTATGCCAAAACATAAAACGCTTTCAAGCAGTGGTTACGCGAAAGCATGCATGTAGAAAATCAAAAAGAATTCTACATTAACTTACAGACGACACACACTTGGCACTTCATAGTTTGGCACTAGCCTGCAGTACATATCTGGAATCACAGCACCCTTCCATTTTGGCCTGTGTCCATATTAAAACTGCAGCGTGCACTTTGTGGCTGTGAGAGCAGGCCTTTAGAAGGAAAGCAAATGAAACACAAGCGCTGTAAAAAGAACGCACTTCTACAAGAATTCTATGCTTCAGTGCGGAATTGGGCTGGCCAAGAGTACACACTTTCTTGCTTTGTTATGTTAGCCTGTGCTGGTCTCAACCGTTCCGTAAGCATTGTAAATTGTGTAACATTAGAATTTAATGAAAATGTCATGAACCATAGAGAATTATTTTTCCAATTACTTACGTTCAACGCTGGTTAAAAATAGTTAACTTCCTTTATATAACATTATCATATGCCACTACACTACCAGATTTATTCAGATTGAAATCATGATTGACTAGGAGGTACACGGCTATAATTAATGAATTAATAAATAAATAAATACTCCCTACAGTGCATTCAGATTGTGCACCAGATCAAAGCCAATATAATGTACTGTTCACTCTTTGGTAATTCAACATACAACCAAACACAGTTGAAAGAAAACACCATAATGAGCAGAACATATAGTTTATTATTCAGGTAGAGTCAGGAGGTTTATACCTATAAATAATATTAACATAAAAACCTGAAGGCAGACATCCAGATAAGTATCTACTCAGCCTTTCAAATGAAAACACTTCTGTTTGTTAACAGACTGTGTTTTCTATGTTCTCAATCCCCTACTGTGCTGTAACCTGTAATGTTTTGAAATTCTATACAGTTTTTCTCTAGCAGGGCCCATTTACTAGATGAACTGAAATGCAGCCTCCTGCTGTTACTGAAAGCCACATTAAGGCATGTCACATGACTCTGCTCATGTCAACCAATGATGGTTCAATTAGGCAGATAAATATCTACAGCCCTCAGCAGAATAAATCTGCTGTCTACCCTGGAATGGTAACTAGAGATGTGTTGAATTATATAGAGGAAGGAAGGTACAAAATAACTACTAGCTGCCTGTTTGATTTAAAAGTTTTCTTAAAAGTAAAAATAAATCCAGTGGGTAAACTAGACAAATAGTGAAATACAGTAGTATACAAGCTGTTATCATAATTATTAGTATTTGTTTAGCTCCTTGCTGCAGTCCCATTAAAAAATGCAAAGTTTCATCCTCTTATGAAAATAACGGTTACTGTTGAGGTGTATTTAAACAGATTAAGGTCAGTTAAACGTTAAACTCGGCATCTAAACATGGTTGGTTCAAATTCCAACTGTAACCAACAATGCAACCAAATGCCTGAGTTTTCTAGTTTCCTTTTTTTTCTTCATCCAAACTGAACTTGCATTCATGATCTTTATGGAGCAGAATGGTAGCAGTAAGCAGCTGACAACTGATCTTTCTCTCAAGGTCAGGTAAGGGGCACGCAGCAACACTGTCTTCACAGGAGGGCTGAGCTACGAGCCACCTCAATTAATTGACACCACTTACAAATCAGGTGTCCCTTTTTGGTGTGGGTTGCCCCATTTAGGTGCGAGTTCATAGTTTGGAATGTTGCCCTCAGTCCATCCACTAATGTGCCAAAATTACTCATTCCATACCCCTGGTTTGTACAGTGACCTTAACCCCTTACGGTCTAAATGGATTGTGTCAAGTCAGAAACGGAGTCTGAGAGCTATCTAGCCAGGTAGTGTATGAAAGAAAAACACTAGGTTACGGATGTAACCCTGGTTCCCTGAAAGAGCTGTGAAATCTGTTCCCTTTCAATTTGAAGATGATCACCAACATTACTTTTGGGATCTGCCTGCCACAGGTCAGGTATTCACTGGGCATTTTATATCAGAGCTGCCTATAGGCCCCTCTGGAGAGTGATGTGCTCGGTCCCGCCTTCCGAGGGAACAAACAGTCACTCCACGGAACTCACTTTCTTTTGCATCGAACCCGCGAAGGCAAGTGATGCGACCTCACAGGTTGGTGGTCGTCTTCTCTTTTAGAGAACTAAATTTACATCAGTAACATAATGTTCCCTTTTAATTCAAAGATGACCACCAACAATACTTTTGGGAAAAGTACACCAAATCTGTTGCAAGGGTGTGAGCATGGAGAAAACAGACGGGGGACGTCTCGGGAACAAGGTTAGTGGTGTGAGCATGCGACCTCAAGCACCCTTGTGCCTTATAAAGGCATAGAGGGATCTACCATATTAAGTTTGTAAAACCTGGTGAAAGTATGCAGGGTAGCCCAACTAGCCACAGTACATATGTCAGACAATAAGGCTCCACTAAAGAGGGCCCATGATGTAGCTACTCCTCTGGTAGAGTGCGCAGCCACCTGTCCAGGTAGGGGTAGGCTGGCATTAGTGTATGTGTGCAGTCGAAACTGTGTCCACCATCCAGTGAGACAGCCGCTGCTTCGAGAGGGCCTGACCCAAGACAGACAAAGAGCTGGTCAGACTGACGCAGAGCTCTCGTCCTGTCCACATAAAACCTCAATGCCTGAACCGGGCAGAGGGTGTTTAGTCTTTGAGCCTCTTCCGAAGAAAAAGGAGGGGGATGGAAAGCCTCTAGCTCCACTGTCTGATGTAAGTGGAAAGCCATAACCACCTTGGGAGGAATGTGGGGTTTTATGCATTACAATACCGTGTCCGTCGCCCCAGACGAGCATACAGGAGCTGTGCACAGACAGACCCTGTAGCTCACTGACCCGCTTGGCAGAGGTGATGGCTAACAAAAAGAGAGGTGTTTCACTTCTATGGAATGTATAGGCTCAAATGGGGCCTTAGTGAGAGCCTCCAGTACATGATCTAGACTCCATTTGGGGAGGATGTCCCTTCTAGGTGGATGTAACCGCCGAGCGTCCTTTAGAAAATGGGTCAACCTGGGGTAGTGCATAGCATACGCCGGGGTGGATACACAGGCTTGAGTGGTTGCAGTTAGGCAACGTAAGAGCAGTATGCAAAAGCACACGGTGCTGGTGCTGCACCGGAGTGCAGCGTGGGCGATAGCCTGACCTTGACTGCGTGCAGTCACAAGACCTGGGCAGCGCGCAGCGTACACAGGAGTGGAGCACAGGCTCAAGAGCTACAGTAGGTACGGGATGAGCTGCCAAGAGATGGGCAGTCCAAGACAGCCAGTGAAGTCTACTCAACTGCGGGGCAAGGTAGAACCAGGTCCCAGTAGAGGAAGCACACGTTGTCTAATTCTTCTTCTTCACAAAAGCAGAGCTACCGATTCCAGGGAAGTGGCAAGCCGACTTCCACTAATATTTTTAAAAAATAAAGCAGGGGAACTCCAGTAAACTCGAGTAAGAGCGTGTTCATACAGACTTGGACAGGTTAGTATCTTACCTTCCTCTTTTGCTTCTCACTGCGGGAAGTGAGCTCCGTGGAGTGACTAATTATTCCCTCGGTAAGTGGGACCGAGGACGTCACTCCCCGGAGGGGCCTATCGGCAGCTCTGACACAAAATGCTCAGTGAATATCTGACCTGTGGCAGGCATATCCCAAAAGTATTGTTGATGGTCGTCTTCAAATTGAAAGGGAACAGATTTCACAGGTCACATATCTATTTATTGTTAACTCCTCAGCTCTTCTTTGAATCCCGGGACCTTCAGGTCATTTAGTACCATCTGCATGAAGGCACTAAGCTCCCACTGATTTTTGTTACAAATGTGTATGTTGCAGCTTTGAAGAGAATAATTTTACTATATCAAATCTGTTTGGATTCATTTTATTCACTATGGCCAATGACGATTGTGGCACAAGATGTATTCAAAATGGCACCACAGAAAATGCATCTGTCTGTGGAGATCAAATTACAGAGCAAACTGCTCAATGGTTAGAAAAACAAGCCTGCAGTACACTGCAGATTACATGCATGTGTGTGTCTAAGGGAGATGGGAAGGCATAGTGCCAATATTCAGTATCCATAATAACCTTACCCATTACTCATTTATTAAAAGAAGCTATTTAAGTGTGTGTTTTTGTTGTTAATTATAAAATACTGAAATAAATATTAGAGATATTATATGATAGCCAATTATTAAAACAGTGAGTTTTCTTCATTATCTGTTGCCTATTTACAGGCAGATGTACATAAATAACTAAATAAACAAATCTGGAATATTCTTGTTATCACTCACTTTGTCATGAACTGCTTCAGGATCCTGATTTCCTAGCAACAGTCTGACACTAAAGATTTGGCAGAGGTTCAACATTTCCTTTGTGAAAAATGGCACTTCTGCTTCCCTGTGCTATGGCTGCTTCTGCTTCTGCTCGATTGGCTGTGCAAGTGCTCTAATAATTCTCTTTTCATCCAATCACATGATATAGCAGCAGGCACCTTGAGAGCCTGTGCCAAGCATCATTAATCATTCCTTTAAGGCATTTTGTTTGTAACCTGATCTACAGATTAAAGCAAAACAAGTACAGTATATGCATACCGCAAATCACTTGTTTAGGAAAATCAACAAAAGGAAATTAAACTATTACTACCACTAGCAGGCAATTCATAACACGTCTAACTTCAGATGTTTAAAGCATTTGTCAAGGTTAAAATGGAGACTGTTTTAGAGGAGGGGTCCATAAATATAGTTCTAACTATGCCATAATGCATATGAAATGCAAATTACTCCAGTGACAGTGGCAAGCAGAGAAATCTGAAATTAAGAGCGGTCAAAATTATTGCAGTATCCTTGACTTCCAAAAGGGTAGACGAAATAAGATACTTGTTTTTTTTTTTTTTTTTAATCCAGAGCAGAGACTGCCGCTGGGCATGCAATTCTTTTATAACCTTGTCAACACCGCTGAAGCACTTCTCCACACTTATACTGGGGGCTTTATGATCAGATGCGGCCAAATTGTTGCCAATTTATAGCGGATCTGTTATGTGTACTTATGCTAAACAGCTTACACTGAGACCACCCAAACTCAAAGAACATTAAATAAACTTGCCTTGGAATAAGATGCTGGGGTCTATTTTAAACAAAGCTGGCATCAGGAGAGGTACAACCCTGTCTTCAAATGGCACAATACCATCTTCTGTCCAGGTGTAATTCAAGTTAGTTTTAGAATAAAAAAAAAAAAAAAAAAAGAAAACATTATATAAAAATAAATAATTAAAAACCCTATACTATATGTAGTGGTCCCAGAATGACTCTTTATAGATCTCTATTCTGTTTTTAAGCAGTCATTTGACAGTTATAAAGTTCCAGTCTCTTACCTGGCAGAAGAATCAATAACAGCCATGTTGAGGCCTACAGCAGTGTGCACTAACAGTCTGCTGGAAACATTAACTCTGTGGTCCTTTAGCTGAAACTGCATTTTCGATTTCCCCACTGATGACTCTCTTTCCAGTGGAAATTACCACTGGAAACATCATAAATATAGACAGGTGTAAAATGCTAGCAACTGCTATACTCTAGAAAGAACTGGGGTCGAACTGCACAAACTTCTTTTCCCCTCGCCACATCCTGTGTGTTCAATGTTAAAATAATACTTATACTTCACATCCCAAAGCAAGTTTTTTTTTGTTTGTTTTTATGCTGTAGTTAAATGATGGCATGACTTCAATAAAACAGTGCACCTGTACTGCATTTCTCTCTGGATCTCAAACGGCACTTACTGTACTAAACATAGTCTATTGAATTTAACCCTACATTTGGATAAAGAGCACTGCATTTCCATTTCTCTGAGGATATTATATAAAAAAAAAAGTCCATCTTCTCTGAAAACAGCAACATAATTGTACACCTTTATAAATAAAATTATTACGAGTAATTCTACTCTAATTCTGCCTAAAGCACACTTTGAAAAACTTACTTTGGAAACCTTTGTTTATTTATTTATTTTTTACAGTTTAAGTTGTTGAATCTGTTGCTTATGCTCACAGAAATAAATGTGACCAGGAGTGAACTACAAATTTTATCATCCAGAAAATCACTTAGAAATTGCCCATAGTGTTCACGGGCCTTTTAATTAGAAGACAGGTTTTATTAACAATTATGACTGCGTATTATGGTGTCTCACTCACTTCCATGTTTTCTGAGGTTCTGCTGTCTGGCAAAAGCAGTGGACTACTGATGAATGTAAATGCATATTTTACTGGGTAGAACAAAACAAAAACAACAACAACACTGATGTGGCTTATGACCAACATAAGTGGATTTCTTCTTGGGGGTAGTGATTACTAAGGAGATCGCTCCTCTGTACACCCCGACTCCCTAAATATTAATTAAAACAATACAGAGATAAACAGAAATGTGAGTTATCCCAAGTAGCACAATCAAAGGGTCAAGTCATATAACAAAAACACAAAGTAAAATGGAAATGTGAAAAATATTATATCAATCATACATCCAGAGACTTTTTTTTTTATTTTTTTTTTCTTTTATTTTTTTTTTTTTTTTTGTTTTTTTTGATTTTTTTTTTTTTTAATTTTTTTTTTAATTTTTTTTTTTTTTTTTTTTTTTTTATTTAAAAAATTTTGTTTTTTTTTTTATTTTATTTTTTTTTTTATTTTTTTTTTTTTTTTTTTTTTAATTTTTTTTTTTTTTAATTTTTTTTTTTAATTTCTTTTTTTTTTTTTTTTTTTTTTTTTTTTTATTTACTTTCTTTTTTTTTTTTTTTTTTTTTTTTTTTTTTTATTTTTGTTTTTTTTTTTTTTTTTTTATTTTTTATTTAATTTTTTTTTTATTTTTTTTTTTTTTTTTTTTTAACCATCCAGAGACTAAACAACTAATTTGGCAGTAACAAGGTTCATTTCTACTGCACACGACATGTAATGGAACTTGTTTGAGATAATCATGCAATACAGCTTGGAAGGACACTGTTGAATCAATAATATGGTCAAGAGGTTAAAAAAAAACTTTAGCACTGAAACATTTAATATCTATTTGACATCCTTTCTAATGGAACTTTATACTGACAAAAATCAGAGAAAAGAGCGGTGTACCAACTACAAAGAACTTATGCAACAGTATGTGGTCTGTATGACTGATATGGCCAGAGTTTAAAAGAAATGTGGTAGTGAAACTCAAGTACAAAAAATTAAAGAATACAACTGTGTACCAAACAGCGAGATAAGAGCTCACTGTATGTAGCTATAAGTCCCATGACCTCAGGGTGTGGTGGTGGCAGGTTGACAAAACTCATACAAGCTCCTTTTAGGGGATGCTTAATGATATGCTGACAAAATTAGAGAATATCAAACCAGGCACCCACCCCATTGCACAATTTGAGCGGTTTACTTACTGCAATGTAAAAGACTTTGGCCTTTTCTACCAACTTCCAGTTCTCTTCCAAGTCCAGATGCTTCTCCTTTTTATAGCAATTGGCAGCAGCAAGGTTTGCAACAAGGGACCTGAAATGAGATGCGTATTAACTTAAAATCAAGTACAAATAACTACTTTATTTATCAAGATCTCATTAAAAAACATACTATGCATAATAAAACATTAAAAAGGTTCCCTCAAGTCTTACAACACACACACAGAGAGATCATACTTGTGCTTCTTGTTTGGGTACATGTTTTATATACTCTGGCATAAACAAAAATCAGAAACTGCCCCCGCCCCCCCAAATAAAAAGAATACGTATAAATTTTTTTTTAAAGAATCACTATAAACAATTGTTAAATGTGAAACCATTATGATGGCCACCAGATTTATTTATTTATTTAAAATAACATGTTATTAATCAATAAGAATACTGAGGGTGGAGGGTGGGCTAAAGTAGAGGTTAAACTATAAGATTGGGAGAGGCAGTACAGAACGTTTCAGCTCCTTCTGAAAGCCTCATTTCATTTAGTAAGATTAAAACAAGAACTCTGCAGAGCGAGTTGAATTTCTCTTCTGCTTCTGCTCCTTGGATTGTGATTGGGTGGATACCGAGCATCTAAACTCTGGCTAAATACGTTATCAAGATTGTGGCCACAGTATAATCACTGACATGGTGATAGTAATTTATAGTAATAGTAACTGATAGTAATAATTATATATATATATATATAATAAGGTCCATAGAACCAGCACAAGCAGTCCTGGTTAAGCTGCTTATATCCGGTAACATGTTAAAGTTTTTTTAATACATCCAATTGCATTTTCAAATTGATAATTAATTTCTGTATAATTATGTTCATTAAATGAAACCAATCAGTCAAACCCTGACCACATCTTCACAATGGACTTTGATCAGCTTGTCAATTAGTTCCATTCTTTAGAAGAGACAAGACACAGTCTCTGTTTGATTTGATCATGAACAGTGAAGTTAAAAGGATAAATAGTCAATGTGCCAGATATGCTGTACCGATTTTTTTCCCCACCCTTAAAATGTTCAAATTAATTTTGAAAAGGTAGCTTTCATCACATTTTCTTTTCTTAAATAAATAAATAAATACACAAATGATGCTGGTTTCAAAAGGAATATTTATGTTTTTCAAAACTAGTAGCACACTGTTCCAAAATATCAGTAGTAATGAAGGTTTCCTGTTGATAATATTTGTGTACAGCTGGAGGGCATCAATGAACCATCAGAAGTGGTTTAGCGGATGCTAAGCTATTAGCAGTTCTGATTAAAGTTGATTCATCAGCTGTCAAAAAAAAATGTCTCATAGATGACACTTGCATCCTTTAAAAGGAAACCCATGTTGAGAAGAGAGGACCATACAGGGATAAGGCTAGCTTTAAAAGAGTTCATGTCTAAATGTAAATCAATAAAACTTCCCAGTTACATTAACAATAAAAGGTTAGATTGGTACTGAATTTGGTTAACTTCTCCCATTCTGTTCCACTACAGAGATATACTGTATTACATGTGGTGGGCAGTTTGTGAACTAATTTAATGTGAATAGTAAACAGTAGAGCCCCCCCCCAAAAAAAGCAAAAAAAACAAAAACAGAAGTACATACACTTCTGTATGGAACATGAGTTTAACCACTTTTATCAAAGTGTCTCCAGATACATGCAAAAATGTTAGTGTGACCTACAAACAGACAGACACCCCCCTATATGCCAAGAATCTGATATTTTCAGTATCTTAAGCTAAACAATATTAATACCAAGTTTCATAACAATGAGCTAAGCAGTTAGAGAGATATGGAAATAAATGTGTGATATATGTGTGCATGGATAGATGTACGATCGCCTCCACTATAATCCCAAACATTCGTCAGCAGCAAAACGAACTCGGGTGATGAAGACAAAACCGATTTCATTGTTATCAGTGATGCTACATGCCCCCAGTCTCCGTCCATGAATAGGGGCGTTTTATTGTTTTTCAAAAGTCACACACGTGGCTATGAATCTTGGTTTTCATGACGCAATTAAAAACAGCCCTTAAAACAGAGCTGCAAATAAATAATAATTAGGAATGAGGGTGGGTATGCAAGTATTTGCATGGGTTCTCCAGGGTTTACAAGAGGCGACAGAATAGTGTTTTTAAAGTGAATTCCTGTAAAAACGTGTTGACCACACATTAGATACAAGCAATTATAAAAATTACATAGGGTTCCCCGGTAAAGGTAAATTTTGAATACCCCCAGTAATGTACAGCTTCAGTAGTGAAAAACAAGCAATTGCTCAAGATCAAAGAATGCTTACAAACATAAAAGACCAACACAGCCTTATCTCGGTTATATCCTGGGGAAATAATAAAGGCGCTCCCTCAGAGTGGGAGAGGCTGACCTGTTGTCGCCAGTGATGCAGGCTGCACAGGTTCCTGTCGGCTCTTCGCTCTGCTCGTAGTAATGAGCATCAACATGGGCTTCCTCGGCTTTCTTCTTCAGGATCCCACCAAACTTATCAGTGCCAATGCATCCCAAAAACGTTGAAACCTTGTGAGGCTGCTGAATCATCCACTGCAGGATAAAAAAAAAAAAACAAAAAAAAAAACACAAACATTAGGAGACCAGCATGACCAGGTTAATATTATATTAAATAATAATAATAATAATAATAATAATAATATCTCAAAATCACTACTAAAGCATCCGTGCCTTTCCACCTCAGCTTGAGACATTGGCGTGCATCAACTGTGAGTAGAGAGCAAAAAACAGACTTTTTCACTTCAATTTACCTAGCTATCCAGCTTTTGTTAGAGTATACAAAAATCTGAACATTCATGTTTGCTTTGCTCATTAAAAAAAGGCAAATGCCTAAAAACGAATTAAATTAAATGTCACAACATGCAAATTCCTGCAACTGTATCTTTAAATTAGATTGTGAGAAAAAAAATAAAAAAAATAATATTTGTTTTAAAAAATGTTTTACCCAAAACTTGTACTCTAAACTACTTGCAAGTTCACACAGAGTCAGTAGCTCAGCTGAGATTCAATAGTCAGGACCTTATATTGTACATACTATAAACACATTTGACATACATCAAGAAAGTGAAGTAGATTGTTGTATCAAATTGCCTAAAAGGTTTATTCAAATTTGGGAAATCCCAACAAAAAAAAGTGGACAGAACTCATTTATCACCTTTATCACAAGCACTCATACTGCGAAATTCCCTCACCTAGTTATCACAAATGGAAGAGCAGTTCAAGAGTATCCATTCACACTATTACAGATCCTTGTCACAGAGGACAATGGACAGCAGGAACCTGTGTATTGGGCAGCTCACTATTGCAAAAACTACTGATTAAAAAAAAGGCATTTTGGGTTGCAATTTTGTTACTGGCAGATACTAGTAAACAATATATAGCCAAACTAGGCTGACTGCAAATAAATTTAATAAAGTTAATAAGCATAGGAACATCTACAGTAGTAGAACCATTATCTGTATTTCACACTAAATTACGTTCTGTTTAATTGGTTTTTAAAGCAGGTTTATCTCACTTTCCCTCTGCTAAGACAACCAATTGAAGCCATCATAAAACCATCTAATTACAAGAAGTAAACGCCCTCTTAAATAGAATTAGGAGTTCTGTCAATTAATTTCAATCCAGGAACACCGCTGACAATCACTTCCCAGTTGTGATTTGAATAAAAGATAATAGCGTCAGTACTACAAAGAACTATCTGTGGGTTGTGGAAAGGTCAAACAATTGCAATGGAAATTCATGCTTAGTCACATCTTAATTATCCTAGTGCCTAGATGTTTCATTATCGTGGAACGGAGCACTGAAATTGAGCAGCAGGCAAAGCACTGTAAGGCACTTTGCCCCAGGCAGTAGATGAAGCAGCATACTGAACTGAAAGATTTAGAAGAATAACAACAACAAAAAGTACTGGCTAAAAAATATCTTGCTCGTTATTTTTATTCTCTTCCAAAAAAAAATAAAAAATCTTACTGGTCATATCAGTTTTATTTCTGTTCTCATTCTATCACAAATTGTTACTGCTAATATGGCTATGACAATTCCCAATTACTGTATAAGGGTACATTGCTTTAAGAAAACAAACGAAACATGTCTATTAATCTGACCTAAAATGTGGCAGATCTAAATACAATCGCCAGTTTTTAAATCTTGGAAAGACAATGAGTTTCAGAAAAACAAACAAACAAACAAAGTCTCAAGTTTGCCAGGTTTGTTCCTATAATTTAGACTTAAAACAGTTTAGATGAGCCATTGTTTACATAAACGTCACTGTAAGTAATCAGATTATATATATATATATATATATATATATATATATATATATATATATATATATATATATATATCTTCACACAGTAGAAAATACTTCAATGTTATTCAGTTTTAAACATTGCTCAGTCTCACAGATGAAGCCTTTTAAAAGCTTTGCATTAATGTTTCAACAGGGGACCTGTCTTTTTTTCATTTGTGTGATTTATGGTTATTGACACACTTGGACTCCTCTACTGCTGCTGCTGTTAACTATTAATTATGACATCTTGCTGATGTGAGGACCAATCGTCAAAGAGCTGACCCAGCATGTCCCCCGACACTAACCACCTGCCATTCTGCTGCAGCAGAATGTTCTGAAAGGATACTTATGCAAGACAAAGGGACAATAATTATGCTGTTTCAGTGCTTCTAAAAGCCACTTATTAAAATGTGCTATTTTTTTGTAAGATGGTTAATAATTATATGTTTGTAAGGACAAATATTCTAACAAACACTGCTTGAGAAGCACTCAGAGGGAAAAATGGCCATGTTCATATTTGTTCCTTTAACAAAAATGCATAACTGTGTTTAGAATGTAATTTAATTGAATTGATTCTCATTAATTGGTCCCATTTTACAGAAACAGTTCTGATGTGGCATGTTAGTTAATTGTCAAGTGCTTTGGGAGTTAAACAGCCAGGCAAACAGCATTTGCTAATATTTGTTTCTAATAGGAATATTTGTAATTAAAATCCTAATAGAAAAGTGGAATTGGGGTCCACTGGTGTGCACCATGCTGTCAGGAATGTCTAGTTGGTAACGACAGAGGAGAGTGGAAATGTGAGGTCATGCAAAGCATAATGCAAGAAAGGGCAACTTTGAAATAGAACACGAAGGTCTAACACTATGGCTAGTCTCCATTTTCAGGAGGAGGTGGGGGTTATTCATGTGGGGGGTGTTTTATTAACTCCTCTCCAATAAATGCAAGGAAACAAGGCGAGTAGACGGGAGGTTATATAAATACCCCCCAACCAGACCAGAAAGTGCTGTATTTTATACAGATTTCTACTAATACATCAATCACAACCCTCACCTGTATGTGTGAAATCACAGTGGAATCTCAGGAAGCACCTGTATTAAGCAGAATAACTGAGGTGTGTATGCATGTATGTGTGTATGTATGTGTGTGGATATATTTATTCATTAGACCAAACAGCAATTCCACCCCCTCCAAAAACAACAACTGAGCTCTGAAGCAGTGCAAGCTAAACATATATTCTTCTGTAACAATCTTCCACAAGGCACAATTGCCTTGCATCTGACACAAGGAAATCCTCTGCAGCGAGATTCGATAGATCAGCTATATACGTATCACATGCCTTTCTACACTGGGCTTAATGAATTCAGAGTTATGCCCTCACTGTAAATTCATATAACCAACTAGCGTGTTGCAGTTAAAGTGAAAATACCAAGAGCTTATAGGAGTAGTCTTATTTCACTGAACAGATTCCAAGGACACTAGACACATCCCAGGGATTAATTGATGAAGCAGGCATGGGTGTATGAACTTTTAATAAGCAATGACTGGTATCCACTGCAGGTAAACTCAGCTGTCACAGACCTTTCTCTCCACAAAAAGCAGAGATTTGCAAATCAAATACAATTTAAAATGTGTTTTTTCCCTTGACGGCCACTGTATCTGACCTCCAGGTAGCACTACAGTAAGCACCAAGTTTTTCTACATACATTAAAATCAACAGATTTCTGATGGCCAGAGCATGACAATTATATCTCCGTCAACCTGTTAACCAATAATACCTTTTTTTAGAAAGGTAAAATAACTTGCACAAGACACAAAACAAAATGTGAACACTAATATGTGCCTGTTCATCAATATGTGTCACTACTGACATCAGAAACCAGAAGGCAAAGGGCTTGTCAGTGTTCTGACAATGATGAGCTCTGGCAGGCTCTATTAAATTACCCCTTCCTGCAAAGCGTGAATGATAAAAGTAGAGCAGAGAATTTTTCACTCTGTCATGTAACAAGCAATTTTTTTATTGAGAGGTTGAAACATCTGGTCAATAACTTCCATCACTGCAATTTCATGCACAGTTAGCAATTGGGTACGTTTGTGTCTGTGTACGCTGTCCATAAGGGGCTGCACATATGGCTTATGATACATCTCTGTAAGAGTTCAACCCAAGACATTGCATCACGACAGTCAAGCTGGTTAATAGGACTGTATTTCGAGTCTGTGTTGGTGACTACATGTCATCACTGTTCAACATCATTACTTGCTGCTGTAATTCTTTAAAGTGACAGCTTGCCATCAAGACAGCAGACACAAGTAAAGTGAACCACTTAATGGTCATCGACTGGGAGAGTTGAAACCTGTAAACACCATGGGAGGTTTCTTGAGAGAGGATCTGCTACTGTAGATTTTTTAAATAAAGGTTTGCGGCACCAACAAATGCGCTTTGTTGTGATGTCAATTACAGGCTGGTAGGTTAAGGACTTGTCATGCAGGTGTACCTGTTTAATTTTGAATAACTGTACTTGGCATTTGAAGAATATGGTTCTAAATTAAAATAAACTGTCATGATGGCTGATGTTGTATCTGTGCATTGACAAAACAAAAACAGATTCAAGCATGATGCTATGTATAAATCAACAAACCAATTAATGACATATTACTAATCACAGTTGATTGGTTTAGATGTGCCAACTTTCTCTGTATTATTGTTGGTATTAGGGGGTGCAACAATTAATCAATGCATCGATTACTGATCACCTGTCCTTAATTTCCAGAGCTTCAATTACATATTGGTGAATTGATGCATCAAATTAGAACTCAGATTTGAAGTCTCCTGTTGGCGATTTGCATTAAAACCTTGAGTGTGTGCGAGTGTGCTTCTTTTAGTGCTAGTACGGTAGATTAGCGCGTTGCTAGGATACACACTTTAGGCCTCTACATTCGAGTTGGACAAGCCAAGTCAGAAGCAGGCCTATTGTATTTATGTTTTCTTGATTTAAAAATTAAGTCTTTTTTTGTTTGTTTGTTTTAAAACTATTAAATCTGCCGATTACCTTCTTTTGTTTCAAAGCATGTTGTGTTTGGATTATATGGCAATATTATATAAAAAGAATCTGAATTTAGTAGGATAGTTAAATTTGTCAGGATTTTTGTAGATCAATTTAAATGTTTTGCTTTTGGACATAAAATGTTAACAGTAATGGACAACCATAGTTCAGATAGAAATTACTTATGTTAAATAGTATTTTTTATTATTATTACAATGTTAAAGGGACATCTGATGCATATGCACGCATATTATTTTCAGTTGTCTTTTTTTTTTTTTATAAAATCGAGAGTATTCTAATTTGAGTATTAGTTGTGCCTTTTTGTTTAACTATTATGCACAATTGTGTTTTTAGTTATTGGATCTTCTGTTTAAAAAGTTTGGTTCTTTATTTTGAAAAATAAAAAGGTCAATGCATCAATTATCGTTGACAATGCCTATACGATAATCGAATATGAAATTAAGATGGTGATAATACCAATTAATGGTACAGTTATTATTAACAAGTCTTAAATGATAAAAAAATATATATGCCTATAGAAAGCCTACACCCCCTTTCACAATGTTCACCTTTTTTTTGCCTTATAGCCTGGAATTAAAAAATGCATTAAAACTTTTTTTTTTGTTTGTTTTTTTCATTTATCTACACATCCCACCCCACAACTTCCAAGTGAAAAAAATATTCTACAAATTTGTAGAAAATGAATTAAAAACTGAAATAGCTTGGATGGATAAGTGCCCACCCCCCCCTTGTAAAAGCCATCCTAAATTAGCTCAGGTGTAACCAGTCTCCTTCAAAATCACACACCAAGTTAAGTGGCCTCCACCTGTGTTAAATTGTAGTGATTCACATGATTTCAGGATAAATTCAGCAGTTTCTGTAGGTTCCCTCTGCTGGGTAGTGCAATTCAACCATGAGCACCAAGGCGCTTTCAAAAGAACTCCGGGACAAAGTTGTTGAAAGGCACAGATCAGGGGATGGGTATAAAAAAAATCAAAGGCCTTGAATAGCCCTTGGAGCACGGTCAAGGCAATTATTAAGAAGTGGAAGGTGTATGGCACCACTACGACCCTGCCTAGATCAGGCCGTCCCTCCAAACTAGATGACTGAGCAAGAAGGTGACTGATCAGAGAGGCTACCAAGAGGCCAATGGCAACTTTGCAAGAGCTACAGGCTTTTATGGCCAATGTGACAACAATATCCCAAGCACTCCACAAATCTGGCCTGTATGGTAGGGCGGCAAGAAGGAAGCCATTACTCAAGAAAGCCCACCTTGAATCCCGTTTGAAGTATACAAAAAAACACACAGGAGATTCTGTAGCCATGTGGCAAAAACTTCTGTGGTCTGAAGAAACTAAAATGGAACTTTTTGGCCAAAATGCAAAGTGTTATGTTTGACACAAACCCAACACAGCGCATCATCCAAAGAACACCGTCCCTACAGTGAAGCTTTATGTTATGGAGATGGTTCTCTGGAGCACTTGTCAGGATAGAAGGGATAATGAATGGAGCAAAGTACAGAGAAGTCATTGAGTCTGCTGCCCTCTGCAAGAAAGCTGAAACTGGGATGGAAGTTCACCTTTCAGCATGACAATGACCCAGAGCACACAGCTAAAGCTACACTGGAGTGGCTAAGGAACAAAAAGGGAAGTGTCCTTGAGTGGCCCAGTCAGAGCCCCGACCTAAACCCAATCGAAAATTTGTGGCATGACTTGAAGATTGCTGTCCATCAACGCTCCCCAAAGAACTTGACAGAGCTTGAACAGTTTTGTAAAGAAGAATGGTCAAACATTGCGAAATCTAGGTGTGCAAAGTTGGTAGAGACCTCTATCCCAGCAGACTCACAGCTGTAATTGCTGCCAAAGGTGCTTCCACCAATATTAACTCAGAGGGGTGGAGACTTATCCAATTATGATCTTTCAGTTTTAATTTTTTTAATATAATATTTTTTTCTCAATAAAAACTGTTGTTCCCTTAACAGTGTGGAGTATAGTGTGTAGATAAGTGGAAAAAAATCCTCATTTAAATGCAAGAAACTCTGAGGCACTCACCCAACAAAATGTGAAAAAAGTTAAAAGGGGGTGTAGACTTTCTATAGGCACTGTTTTTTTTTTTTTTTTTTGTTGTTTTGTTTTTTTTTAAATACTGAAAAATACAAAACTTCTTAGTTGTAACTGTTGACTGCTGATAAACGATAAAAGGAGATTACTTTTTCTGATGATTTTCAAGCAGCTCTGAAGTTTTATGTTACCAACAGATAAAGTTTAGTAAAAGAGCTCTTATCTTTAAAAGCCATTCCTGTAAAAGTAGCCTGTGCAGGGATCCCTTTGCTGCCGTACAGGTAAGTAAGAAAAGCTTTTAACTTTTCTATGACCCTGCTGTAAGAGCCATCCATTCAGTCTTCTGGCTGCTAGAGAAGCATATCATGGTAAGAATAAAAAGGCTTCCCTCTCCACAAGGCCAAGAACACAATTACATAAGGGTTTCCCTTTATCTGTTGTATTAAACAAACAAGATTACAGAATGTAACCAACAGGAACAAACTCTGTGGCTCTGGGCAAACCAGTCCTAGATAACACAGTACATTACTTTTAATTTTTTAAACTGTCTACAGACAGCACATTACTTGCATTGCTGTTTAAATGATAATCCAGTTTTGTTCCATGTATTTAGATGAAGTCACAAACTTCCGTTACAGTTACTAATGCTTAAATTATTAATTGGTAGTATACAGTAAAACTGTAGTAAAATGCCAGTGGGGAAATAAATGGTAATAAAATAAAATTGGGTTGCCAATACTAGAACACAAAAATGTTTGCTCGGTTATCTTTTTTAGTAGTCTTTTTTTTTTTTTTTTTTTTTTTTTTTTATAATCAATCAATCAACTTTTTTTTTTTTTTTTGTCCTGGACACTCACCAAAGCTTTCTATTCTGATACGTGACGCAAGTGACACCTCCCAAGATATAAGAAACAACATTCTGGAAAAATGTTCTGCTGTTCGAGCACACACTGTACTTTTCTTATGGAAAAGTAAACAACCCACTAACCCATGGAAGGTCATATTTCACACAGCATGCAGACTGACCATCTTTTAGAGACAGCATAGTACTCTACCACTTTGCTAAACCAGTAGAAAAGCAATACGCTAGGGAGGCATTTGAATGTGAAGACATGATGAAGAATATAATAAAATTGAACTATACATACAGCAATAGACAGTGCTAAAGGAACCAAAGCTACAAACTGCAGTGGAGGCAGCATACCAGATAATAGGTTTTGATTTATAGTTCCGATAACCTTCCAGATTCCTTCACTAAGTGCCAACAGCAGTGCACTCAAGATTGAGTTGCATGTTTCATTAAATCTACTGTACAATAATGTGGTCGCACGGGTTATAAATGTGTGTTATTACAAAATCATAAACAAAATTAGTACCATCACATAAAAGCCAACAGACAAGGGCAAACACTATTAATTGACAACAACAAAAAAAAATTTAGTATGGCCTTTAGATTAACCGCAGCTTCATAGTGATAACATACAATCTTTTTACAAAGGTCTGGGGGATATCTTTTGTTTATATAGAACTAAAATATTTTAAAAGCTATGCTAGCCAAAGAACAACAACTTTCATTCCAAAAAAACAAGTATGCCGAGCCATGGCTGAAGTTCATAAAACCAGACTGCAACATGGTCATTTGGGAGTATCCTCTGTAGCTAAATCCATTGTAGCAGCAAAATAATCACTACTAATAGCTCCCCAAGTCCACATACCATGTACCAGAAGTAGCATTCTGTCAGCCAGGGGCTATCTGATTTCACCCAAATACATGATACCGTGTAACAATTTTTTTTTTTTTTTTTTTTGTTCCTGGGTAGTAAGTGTTATTTCCTAATTGCTTATGCCTCAAAAGTATAGAAAATGGTATAATCGTAAATCTCGAAAAACTACTCACTTCTAAATCTTTTGTAGTCATTTTTGTATTACTTTAGTATAAATACATGTTAATTTGGATTCATATGTTGTTTTTTTCTGACTTTATGTGAGAATTTTCCCATTGGAAATAGTGATATTTTGAAATATCACTGTCCTGGTCACAAAAGCAAAGTCTGTGGGGAATAATAGCCATTTTCTATACTTTTGAGGCATAAGCAATTAGGAAATAACACTTACTACCCAGGAACAAAAATTGTGTTACATAGTGTTATTTTTATGTCTGACATTCATTTTAGCTAAGAATATCCATACTAAAACAATTCAATCCTCCCCAGTTAAGAACCTCTGTTGATTTATCATCTCCTGTCACCAGACTGAATTCTAGACACAGCGCTCATAAAGAACAGTTCAGTTCAGCGCACGTAAGATTCACTTCAGTTCCCTGTTACCACAACACTCCTTGGACTACTAAATTCCTAAAGATACATGCTCATTTCTGATTAAAAAAAAAAAACACACAACAGATGCAGGAGTGTAACCGAGTCACTGCTACTACTCTCCAAGCTTATTTTAAATAAGGAGGCTTTTAAAAAATACAACAAAGCTACAGCTGCCACCAAATTTGTATTCAGTATGCTGACTTTTAGCTCCATTTGCTTTGGCACTTGGTGAGATCCAGCATTCTATAAACATCACTGTCTAAGGAAACTTGTATTAAAAAAAAAAAGAAAACGCAGGAACATACTTTCAACCACTTGTGCTGTAAAAATAAACAAATACATAAATAAATAAATACAAACACACTTTATTCATTAACCTTAAGTACACAGTTTTTTCTACGCACTAAACAGCAGGAAACTAACATTTATATTAACCCAGAAATTAATGAATATGCCTGTGGAGAAGTAGTGAATGTGTCTGGTTATTTTAAGCTAGTCAGTGACAGCAGGTTTGTTTAGTGGTGCAAATCTGATTTTGTTCATTCCCTTGTATTGGAATCCTCTATTACTTCCCATTAGAAATGTACCCTGAGATGTTTTGCCAACACTAAGGAAAACCACCCCTTTTCAGTCTGTTTGAGAGCCTAAAACGCACCCCTGGAAATCCCTCAACAATTAAACTTTTTAAAATTATTAAAAAAAAAAAAAAAGGGTAACATTAGAAAGAATTACTGTTAGAAAACACAACTGAACCGAGATCAAGTGTGTCATAACAGCATTATGTTTGTTTTTGATGCCTTCTAAAGTTTCTCAAAAGTAAAAAAAAAAAAGACACACTTCAAAGAGCTTGTTAAAACATGTTATTGTGGTATCAAACGCTGCAAACCACAAAGCCTTCTTTGATGGGATTTATGTGCGTTTACAGCTCCTCACTTTCTTGTGCAGGTGCCCGAAACAATGCTACATATTTTAAATATCAAGTTACCAGGTCCATAAAATTTAAACTTTTCAAAAATGGGACTTAACTACCAGCCCTGGAACATGACGATTTCATTTTGTGGTGGAAGCATACTTGTGGGTTTTATTTAAACAAATAGCTTTGCTGTGGTGGAAACAATTTACCCCATAACCTTTAAGGATTTTCTAAAGACAACTTATAGTTTAAAAAATGCCTCAAAATGTTGGTGTATATTTGTGCTCCGAGTCTTCTGGCTTGTGTTTGATTTCTTCTTAGGTTTAAGAAGTTTCAGCACCTGCTCACTTAACTTTTCAGCAGGGGTGCAGGCAGTTCAGCGCCTTTCAGAGCTGGACTGCAGAAGGAAAGGTATCAGTTCTCAAGCATCAGTCCAGATACACAATGAGCACCCATCACAGTATCTATCTGTGTGGGGAGCACTATTTAATACAGCAATATAAAGTTGTCATTGAAGTACAGTTGTTGAAAAGGGACAAAAATGACAAAATCTACTTGCCACTTCCCCGTCGCACAAAACACACACGCAAAAAAAAAAAAAAAAAAAAAAAACTATAAACTTCTAGGATTTGGGTTTTATTTAACAGTGAACACAATCAATCAATAGTGCGCTTTCCAGCCACTTAGAGCGAGTTTATAAGTTACTCAGTAAAACTGCTACAAAAATAGTAGCGACATAAGGGCGAAATAATGGTTTTCCATCCCCTGCAAATTCTAGCGAGTCACAGAGAATTCCCCTGACATTTCATGATGTCTTAGCCTAATTTGCATGTGTCGCTAAGTTTTCAGGTTATTTGCAAGAAAGATACTCGCTAGATGATTTGCCACAATTTTTTTTTACTCGCTCGCCAGTCTAGTGAGTACTGATTTAAGCTCTTTAAAAAAATAAATAATAATAAATGAACCTTGACCCTGTTACCACATATGCAGTTCACAAAACCAACAATAAAAATCTACATCGTGAATGGCAAAACTGAACCTGCAATGGGTGTGCAATGATGTACGTAATGATGTTTAAAAAATGATACAAATAATTTCTTACAATGGTAAAGGTCTAAAACCTGCAGCATTGTTTTCCCATATTTTCCCACTAGTTTAAAGGTTGCTTATTCTATTTTTGGTCTTATTTTAAGTTTTCTAATTTTGTGTAGCACAATGTACAAGGATGAATACTACTAACCAGCATAAGCAGAAAGAAAAAAAGAAAAAAAAAAAACAGTTGTGTTATTATAAAGCCATTTAAAAAGTATGTGTGTATACTGTATATAAAATGGATGCTCTTATTAAGAAAAAAAAGGACAAGTTGTAATTAAACACTCAGTTTGCTGAACTTAATTTTGAAGCTGGGGAACACATAACCACTTTGTCGCTTGGAACTCTGTTTCAGGAGACTAGTGGCACCAAATCAGCCAATCAAAAGCCCACTTTTAAAAGTGAATAAGTGAGAAAATAAATCAGCACATTTGTGGCAGTGACACATACATTTAAAAAAATACTAATACTTTTGATTGGTTTATATTTGAATAATTTAGTTTCTTCTCTGCTCCACGTCTGCCAACATGTTTTTATCATCAGAGCATGTACATTAAACAATCTGACATCACTGGAAAGGCGAAGAAGGGCGCTAAGACCAGAAATACACTTGTTATGATTTTCCATGCACCGAATAAAACGTCAACTGCAAGTAAAAAATTAAACCACCTCTAGCGAGCAAGCTTGTCATGTGAGTAAAAACTTCTTAAGTCGACAAACCGTTTTCCATAGCATTTATCAGATATATTTTCTTATTCACGTTTTACCGAGCTTAAAAGTTGGACATGGAAAAGGCCCAATTAAAAAGGCCTGTTTGTCTCAAAATGCTTCTAAACAGTAAAACTTCAAGTTTCTTTTAAACATCCCAACAAGTACACACTTGATCACAAAGTAGACGCTTTATTTTTTTTAAACTTTACTAGATTGCTGCATTTAAATGCCAGGTTCACGTCGGGCGATATGAATTGCACAGCCCTGAAGTGCGATTCATAAAATAAAATATACCAGCAGAAAACTACCTCATCACTACCCACTTAGTTTTATTTAGGTCCTGGGTCATGATTTAGTTTTCCTTTCCCGAAGAACTGACTTCAATACTACTGATACATTCTGTAGAGAATGTGGTACAAAAAGTTCATGACTGTGCTAGTGAGTACAACCTAACCCATTCTTTATACAAAAAAGGGACTTCCTTTGAAAATAGCAGTTGATAGCTGCCTCACAAAGACATTAGATCAAGTTATTTCAGTAGGGTTGAAAGCAAACTTTGGAACAGCTGTGACAGAGCTACACAAGACTAAAGGAATAAAATAATATAACATTATGGGTGTTTATCATTTCCAAAGCCTAATTTATTCACAGTAAAAACAGAGTGATAGTGATATATATATATATATATATATATATATATATATATATATATAAAATCCAAATCCTGCACAGCTACATATAAAGCATGTTAGTTAAATAACAAACAGCTGCCAGCAGCAGGAATTGAGAAAGGCTACACTTGCAGACATGACTGGCACAAGAACGTTACACCCACTTATAATAATATATTTTGCCTTGGTGATATGCCAAATGGAAAATTTTCAATGCACACTTCCCAGAAAGTCAGATCATTCATTACAAAAGATTACTAACCTAGATAAACAATATCATTAGGTGCCAGCAAGTAATATATATATATATATATATATCCTACTCCACAGTGGTACAGGCACCAAATGACTTTTCAACCAACAATACTTCATACCACAAGTAATCTTGACACACACACACAACAACCCTGTTTAAAATGTTGACAAAGGAAATCTATTGTGAAACTAGTTTAGATGTGATTCCATAACAATGAAAAAAAATAAAAAAAAGATTCCATAACATTTAAAATATGATGGTAACATCTCAAAAGGTTTACGAGACATCAGCAATGTAAGCTGCGGCAGAGGTGGATAACATTGGAAGCTTAATGATGCTGAACTTTACAGTACCACAAACAAAGCCAAATAAAAGGGTTACACTTTATGATGAGGCCTCAGGGAATACATTAGAAGAGTTTAAATGACTTTTGCTTTGGGATATTGGGAAAACCATTACCCACCTCTGACTAATGCACTGGCACACAGTTAGAAATCTGAAATCTTGTTACAGCCAACCTAGACTAGTTCACTGAACAGGATGGCATGAATTGTTTCGCCCCCAGGAGGGAAGACAAAGAAGTGATATATCTCACCCCAGTGAAGCCCGAGCATGCTGCGAATCCAGGAACAGGCACTGTCAGACAGAAGCAGCTGGAAGGGGAACTAGCAGCTGCTCCACTCCCATTGCTCTCAGCATGTGTAACTATTGTGTTGTGGTGTTAGAGGAGGGTATCCGATAAAACTGGTGAAATTGGTATAACACACTAAATCTAAGAAAATAATACAAAACTAAACCCCTGAACCAGAAAGAAAACTACATGAAAGTTAGCACCTGCTCCAAATCTTCAGAGCTCCCTCCATTACACTGTTGACCCTCACCTTTATAAGCACCTAAACAAGACATTTGATACAGAGGAATGTGAGAGGCTGAGCCGCTCTCCGCCTCAGCCCATCCTATTGCACAATGACAGTCTGAATAACTTACAGCTGTTTAAGACAGACATCACCTGTCAATTACAGGCTTTCCTTCGTTTCACTTGCATATAGAAGTCAGCAATGACAAACTTCTAGCTGGTCTAAAACAGTTGGTTTCTGCTGCAGTAAATAAATACTCTTCAAAATTATCCAAGAGAAACATTTTAGTATGGTGAAACTAGAAGGGTGTAGGCTCACTTAAATTTGTTCATTTAATAGGAGTCTGTGTTCTTCCTCAAAGCAACCGTGTTTACAATACACTAATAGCTAAGTTGGCACACTGACCATTTGTGAGAAAAATATTGTTTGAAGGATGGCCTTACGGTAGAGTTCTCAGATATGCTGATATCCTAGCCAGAACCTGGTTCCTCTGCATTGTAATTAATAAATAAATAATTAAAAGGGTGCCGAAACCAGTATGGGATTTTGGTTATTTAATAGTTATGGGAAAAAAAAGAGTGGGCTTCAGTACAAGTTCTACCAGTGAGTGAACAGTCTAACTATCAACCAATCATATGGTAAGAGGAATTTCAACAGAACTAAAAAAAAGTGACCTCTTAAAACTCCAAATGCAGCAAATACTCTGAATGTGCAGACTGTAACTGAACAGTCTTTGTTCCCGATTGAGAATCTTGGTATTTCCTGTGGCTGTTACAAAGTGCAGCATAAAAATAAGCATTCTTTTACAATCTGCTATAAAAACCAGTCCACTGTTGAATGGTCTTTATTATTGCTACTATTATTACTCCTAAAGTTGTAACTCTTTCCTTTTTTTGCGACAAGAGCTTGAGGAAATTAGGTAAAGGCAAACTACTTCATGGCATGTCCCTTTTAAGCAGTGGGATCAACATACTGTAGGAAGTCTGACAGTCACATGTTTCCAAATGTACTGTCCTCCTGCTGTTTATAAATTGTCTCAAGTCAGATTTTATCTATGGGCTTTAACAATTCTGTTAACAATAAAAAAAGAATAAATAGTATGCAAAGAAGAATGTGTTCATAACGAGGAATTACAGATCAAAGTTATGACATTTTATGCGCAAGTGGCAATCGTAACATTTCGATTAATATTTTCAGCAGCAGGACTACAGTTTTGCTTAATATCGTTTGTCCTGTTTCACTTCATCTTATCAATATCAGTAGACGTATCAGCACTTGTTTTCTGAATCACATGGAGGCACATGCATTGGAATGATTAGTTCTGACATAGGTGAAGACCCATCCTCCAGTGTTTTCATCCACAAATTATATCTTTTGCACACTACAAAAACACACCATGTGCCAATTTAGGCAATGGTTAATCCACGATTTCTGAGTGAGTTTGTCTATAAAAATGTACAGCAAGTTAAGCAAACACCAAGTGCACTGTTACACTTCTTTTGGAACAGACCTCCTATGCAAATCCCACCTTGCACCATACAATTAAATATCTAATAAACTTGCAAACTGTAGAACATCAGCATACCCAAGAAATGAAAGGTGAGTTTTAATAAAAATTCAAAAATAACCTTTTAAAGCACAATAACATTGAGTCAGTCCTCTATAAATCCCAGGGGGAGAGATTGGAATAATCTGGGCACTTTTAACAATGCAATTTATATGTGAAGGGACTTTGCAAGCTTTGCACTCTCTAAGATGGGTGAACAATCTAGTCTGTTTCTTTGTGCTCCCATTTGATTGCGGAGGAGGAGGAAGAAGATGTCAGAGTTTGCATGGGGAGGAAGCAAACGATAAGAACAATTTCTATTAGTGTCTGTCTGTATCCTGCTGTGTCACCATATCTCAGTAATTCTAGCATTCAGTTACAAAACCTGAATATCTCAATTCTGACTTCCACCCACAGTTTGTCAAAAGTTTGTCACCGAGTTGAGCTTTTCAAAAATGGGTGCTAGACTTATATGTTTCAAATTAGAAGGATAACAATCTTGTTTACTTCATTTATTAGAAAGCTTGTGTAGCCTTTTTTAGTACAGATACAAGTTGAAATAAATACTGTAGCATGTGCATAAATAAATAATAATTCTAAACCGTCAAACCCCCCCCCCCCAGGATACATTCTGGGGGTGGGGGGGGTCAGTTCTCGCCACTGCTCGACATCATCCACCCAGCAAACTGTTTTTTTAGTTATATAATGAGTTTGTCTTCTGTGTAAAATTTCTAGATGGTGCTATGTATCTGACTGGTCCCTTTTATTTAAGCCTGCATTATACTGATGAAGTCCGCTGCCATCTGGCAATACACATTGTTTATTGGCTTACTACATGGTGCACATTGGTAAGCGTTGGACACAATCGGTAAACTATTATTTGCAATGTTAAGATTTTAATGGATCGGTGGCTGGTTTGTGCAAAAGAAAAAACCACAACAGCTGCGACATAGAGAATTTATGTGGAGATGCAGGGCGTCAAGTATGACAGAGGGGGTGCAGTCCAAAAAGTCTGAGAACCCCTGTTCTAGAGGAACTGTTAGAGCTGGCTGGACCCAAGACCAACGTAAAATCTTTAATGAATAGCCTCACTGGTAATTTTCTGCAAAGCTTTCAAACCAAAATATTCAAAGGCTGCTTTATGGATTGCTATGCATCTGGCCACTATTCCACAGGTCTCTCTATAACAACCTAACCACAAATGTAACATGCAAGATATGGGCCTAAGGCACTCCATTGGAAATACATGAATGAAGAAACATTGATAACCAAAGCATAAATTCTTCTGTCATATGGTTCGTAATCAGTGGTTATATTTCCCTTCATTTTAACTAGATCTAGGTGCTTCAGACATAGCAAAAAAAACAACAACATAAAAACAACATGTACAGTAACAGGAGGGGTGATGTGTAAATTTCACATACCTGCCTAGAAAACAGACCAAGGCCACTATGGCTACTGTGTAGTAAGATTAGATTTAAGTTTTAAAGGCAACAGAATTAGCTCCTCTTTTGCAAGTTCTCAACAGACTATCAAAGAAATTATCTATTTTTATCTTTCGCAACCGTAGCCTACAGTTATTCATTAATCAAAATCTGTGGCAAGCAACCTTCACTAGATCACACAGTTTTAAATAGCAGGAAGATCTGATTTGAAAGTTTGTGTTGCATCTATGCCACATCCTTACTCTGAAATGTATAAATATAACACTGCTATTGACATTTCCACAACTGTTCCAGGTGCGAGCCATTTTGGGAGAAGATTCTCTTTGATCGCTGTGACGTAATTCTTCTCTTGTACGAGTATAGACACAGAACAGACCCAAGAGGACCCAACCGTCTCTGATGATTCTTGGAACGGCAAACTTAGACCTTTTTATGTTTTATTTTCTTCTTTCTGTGTATTACTGAAAATACAGAATACAAAAAGTGATATTACCAGTCTCTCTCTCACATCTAATTTTCATATTTGTTCAGAAACTGTGTATTTCAAAACAGGCTTCAAAATAGACTGCATCACACATTCAAGTGCATTACACCCATTCAACAGTTTATTGTATTGACTTAATTTTTAGAAATGTATTAAAATAGCTGGATTACAGGTAACCAATAATCTCTCTCTCTATCTCAAGGCTCAAAGTTAAAGTGTATTTGGTAGAATTTTGCTACCTAAACCTCTAAATTTGCTACTAGTTTTTTTATGCAGTAGCATTTTTCTGATATCTTACACTGCAGTTTATATGACTGCCCCTGGGTGAACACGAGTGTACAATTACCGGTTTTAGTTTCTTTTTTTTTTTTTTTTTTTTTTTTTTTTTTTTTTTTTTTAAAACATACATTAGTATCTTTGATAAAGCAGGAAACCACTGCTAACAGAGCTTCCCAATTTGTATATGACAAAGGTTTGTCCTGCCTCATGCGAGGCCCACAATGCAAATCATATTGGACAGTGAAGTACAAATACCTACAGTACCAGAACAATGTGCATACAATTTCAAGGTATGAAGTTTATTTTATAGACCACAATTACAATGAAATAACTGTTTAAAACATTACAATTTTATAAGAGAACAGGCAATGACCTAAACAGATATTGCACTTTTTCAGTGTCTATAAAATTCTAATTTAATCTGTTATGGAGAATGGCAGCTCCGGGTTTTGTTATACTCAACCCTGGTGTCACCCACGTTAAAAATGAACAAATAGATAATTATTACTTAAATCAAAATTCTGACTACGAAAAAAAACAAAAAAACAAGAGCAAATAGCTAGCTATAAACGTTACCATGACCCACATAACGACTCCCTTATTTAATCAGTATGAATAATGGACTAAATAGAATCTTGAGGTGCACTCATTTATCTATCTGTAGATTATCACCACCTTGTGTTCTACTTCTGTTTAACTAGTGAAACATGTGCTTTAATAAAAAACTATTATACCGGTATTATATACAAGCCATGATTTTAATATATATCACACACGGCTATAGAAAGTCTACATCCCTTTCGTTGCCTTACAGCATTCAATCAAAATTATTTTTTTTCCATTTAATCTACACATCCTACCCCACAACTTCCAAGTGAAAAAATATTCTAGAAATTTGTTGAAAATTAATTAAAAATAAAAAATGAAATAGCTTGGTTGGATAAGTGTCCATCCTCATTGTAATAACAATCCCAAATTAGCTCAGGTGTAACCAAATCACCTTCAAAATCACACACTAAGTTAAGTGGCCTCCATCTGTGTTAAATTGTAGTGATTCACATGATTTCAGGATAAATTCAGCGGTTCCTGTAGGCTCCCTCTGCTGGATAGTGCATTTTAAAGCAAAGACTCAACCATGAGCACCAAGGCGCTTTCAAAAGAACTTTGGACAAAGTTGTTGAAAGGCACAGAACAGAGGATGGGTATAAAAAAAATATCAAAGGCCTTGAATAACCCTTGGAGCATGGTCAAGATGATTATTAAGAAGTGGAAGATGTCTGGCACCACCAAGACCCTGCCTAGATCAGACCGTCCCTCCAAACTGGATGACCGAGCAAGAAGGAGACTCAGAGAGGCTACCAAGAGGCCAATGGCAACTTTGCAAGAGCTACAGGCTTTTATGGCCAAGACTGGTCAAAGTGTGCATGTGACAACAATATCCCAAGCACTCCACAAATCTGGCCTGTATGGTAGGATGGCAGAAGGAAGCCACTACTCAAGAAAGCCCACCTTGAATCCCGTTTGAAGTATGCAGGAGATTCTGTAGCCATGTGGCAAAAACTTTTGTGGTATGACGAAACTAAAATGGAACTTTTTGGCCTAAATGCAAAGTGTTATGTTTGGCGCAAACCCAACACAGCGCATCATCCAAAGAACACAATCCCTACTGTGAAGCATGGTGGTGGCAGCATCATGTTATGGGGGTGTTTCTCATCGGCAGGGACTGGGGCACTTGTCAGGATAAAAGGGAAAATGAATGGAGAAAAGTACAGAGAAGTCCTTGAGAAAAACCTGCTGCCCTCTACAAGAAGGCTGAAACTGGGACGGAAGTTCACCTTTCAGCACGACAATGACCCAAATCACACAGCCAAAGCTACACTGGAGTGGTTAAGGAACAAAAAGGTAAATGTCCTTGAGTGGCCCAGTCAGAGCCCAGACCTAAATCCAATTGAAAATTTGTGGCATGACTTGAAGATTGCTGTCCATCTACAATCCCCAAGAAACTTGACAGAGCTTGAACAGTTTTGTAAAGAGGAATGGTCAAATATTGCCAAATCTAGGTGTGCAAAGTTGTTAGAGACCTATCCCAACAGACTCACAGCTGTAATTGCTGCCAAAGGTGCTTCCACCAAATATTAACTCAGGGTGAAAAACTAGTAGAAAACTTATCCAATTATGATCTTTCAGTTTTGTACTTTTAATATATATATATATATATATATATATATATATATATATATATATATATATATATATATATAATTATATATATATATAAACTTTTTTCCCCTTAACAGTGTTGAGTAGGTTGTGTAGATAAATGGAAAAAAATCTTCATTTAAATGCATGAAACTGAGGCACTGACAAAACTAAATGTGAAAAAAGTTCAAGGGGGTGTAGACTTTCTATAGGTGCAACCATCCCAAATAGGTAGATATAACCAATAATTGCCTCTCTGATACTCCATCCTTTAATTGTCTTTTGCTTATAACGTACTCCAAATAAGCAGATGCCAATCTGCTGCTTATTGAATTTAACACTTGCTTTGAAATGACCGTCTTTAGCTACCTTTACCAAAAAACAAAAAAAAAATCATTGCTTTAATATAGAGTAGCTCCACTTCAATCACTTAATCCAAAGAAATCAAAGACTCACCAGGTGTGATGCTTTTAATCCTCAATTAACATGCTAGTCTTCATTCAGCTACAATGGGAATCACTCATGTTCACTGCATACCTTTGAGCTAGAAAGCCTTCAACATGCATATTTGGTTTATACATAACATTTGTTTTCAGCTTGCAGGGATCAGCTTGGTAAAGCTACTGCTTTGGTGCAAAATGAGGGCCTCCCAATGCTTCCAGCCTTTTATTCTCTTGCTTTGTATAAATCACGATCACAAAGAAGAAATTATATATTAGCTCTGGGAGTGCAAGAAAATATTTTCCTATACCTTTTAGCCATGGACCTTCCAAAGAGCCTTTATAAAAATAAAAGAACCAGCTACTTGCAAAAGTCAACCTGCTCCTCTTCAACTTTTCTTAATCATTCCCAACATGCACTAACCCCTTATCAAATCCACAGTAAAACCTGGGGAAAAAAACTTAAAGTAACCAACATCATTAAATATCTTAATTGTTATCTTTTCTATTGTATTTGCATTTCTGTGCTAGACTAGAAAAAGCAACAGAAATAACTACCGTTATTTTAACAAATGTGCTTCCTGTATTTAGTTAACAAAGGTAAATTAAGTAATTTTTTTTTTTTTTTTTTAAACAAAAAACTAATAAGCCTGTATAGTTATATATGAGGTCATGGAACAGTTGGGCTCATGGAGGTTGGTTGGTTTATTCCACTAGACATCCAACCTAGACGCTCTTTATGTTTCCATACAAAATATTAGCTGGGGAAGTCGTTTGAACATTATAAAACACTGAGGTGATTTTGTAAAGAAAGGAGTCCCAGTAGCCCAGCCAACAGAAGAGACATGTGTTTCCAATAAATGAGTTAGAACACAAATGGAAGGTTGGGCCCCTTTACCCTTTGCTAATAGACTTTACACAGGAAGCAATGACCAACAAATGGGGGGGTTATACCCATCTGGATATAAAATGCACATGTATTTAGCAATTATATTTTCCCCATCTGGATGCAAGATATAATAATGTATTCTTTTTATTATGTAAGCTACAAGAAAAACAAAACAAAACTAATAAACACCTGGTCCAAAAAGCAGAATCTGTCTTTTTTTTGTAACGTTTCTGTACTTAATAATATGGCCCCAACATGGCAGCCATATTAGGTCAGATGTTAATGTCACAGTGACGCTTAATTAACAAAGATCTTCATGTGACAGACTAGGAGAAGGTATGCCTACAGAACAGCCACAGCTTTAGTATTGCTCCAAGAAAATCTACCATTTCACTTGCTTCAAAATAGGACCTTGTGTGTTTTGTTCCATGTGTCCAGGTATACAATTTTGAGGACTGTAAGGGATATACATAGTGCACTGGATGGCTTTGCTAGTCCCACTCCAGCCTTTGATGTAGTGACTATGTGAACCCATCTGCATTTGTTATTTTACTGTGATGTACAAAGCAAGCTGCTTTTAGCAGATGGGCCTTTATCTTCTGTGCTCCTCCATGGCATGATCTTGAACCTTGGAAAACCCCTCCTTACAAAGTGCATTAAAATCAGGCATGTCAAACACCTGTCAAAAGGTTTGAAGGACAGCCAGTAGTAGATTTTGTTAATACTTAGCAAATACATCATCTACAAACATTTGATACTTAATTCTGAAGTACTGTGCAACTTGAGAACCTCCAATAAGTAGACAATCAAACATTCAAGATACTGCCTCTGTCATATGAGACTGTAGCAGGCCAAAAGCCCTGCTTGTGTAAATACTGTGTGTGGGAATGCAAGGTTGGCAAGGATGGCAGTAATTCTGTTCCTGCCAACAATCACAGGTGTGGCCAGTCTCCAATCAGGTAACTGAGTGCTAATTGGAGAACAGCCACCTGTATAAGAGGAGGAGAAATCCTTTGTGTGGGAACAGAGTTTGTCGAGTTTGGACCTGTTTGTAATTATAGTGAAGGTGAATACCCAGTCTATATTACGTTTGTTTTTTGTTTTTTAAATCTTTATTTTGGCCCTCGTGCGCAGTTTATTTGTTCCTGTGTTTGTCAATTAAAAGTATGCATACACATTTAAACTGCAGCTTCTTGACTGAGTCTCTTTCCTGCCAATACCATCTGTGGCAACAGCACTATCCTGCACAGATACCGAACATGATACCCTGGAGTGCCCGGTGCAAATCCACCATCTTTATCAAAGTATTTATTTTTGGCATAGGGCACAAAAACGCCTAGAAAACACTAAGACTATGTTATTGGATTTATGTCTACAGTTTACAAATAATTAGTACACATCTAGGTAGTACAAAAAAATATAAAAATTCTTCGTGTACTTAAAATGTTTTGAAAACTGCAAACAAAACAACTGAGAATAAGCATATCCCGCTGCAGTCATTTGTCTCTGCTGATCGAAATACAGTTCATATTAAAATACACTGACTATTACATTTAGTAGGGATATGAACAACACAATAAGCTTTGTATTACTGTAGATTTTGTTAAGCAGCATTATAATAAAACCATAATAAAGTTGCCTGGCGTTTAAATACAAATAAAAACTGATGCACCACTGACAGTGAAGTTTATAGCGTTAAGACAAGTTACGCTACTGCCAAGACTGTGTATCTTCACCTAACATTTCTTCTACTCTTTGCTGGTTATGTAGGAGCCACAAAGGCTATTCTCATGACGTAAAATGAACAAGAGAGGCCGGCGTACAATTCTACCCTGGGGTACCGCATGGTGTCTTATATGCTGCTTTCATAAGAATTATTTCCTGGATTGTTATTTTTATTGAAAGAAAATTCCTTTAGAAAAAGTCAACTTCACTCAAGCTGAAAGCACACTGCTGCACCAGATGGCCAGCTAATGTATTATATATGTACTATAACCGTATTTACATTAACCTTCTGTAGTAAATACAGCCTAATGTACTCACGTATTCTGTTAAAGTATAAATTCTTTTACTTTTCAAGTTAGAATATGTATCCCTCCCATTGCTGTATATTATATATATAATATATATATATATATATATATATATATATATATATATATATATATATATAATATATATTTCAATAGATTACTTATATAATACTAATGAGTCGTTACCGTGGGTGGGCTAGGAATGAGTAAATATAAACTGGATAAACAGCTGAAAACAGTGGCTCTTACAAATGATGCAGTCTTTAAAAATTCAGCAGCAAACATTTTCTGGTGATTTCTTCACTTTGAATGGTGTTTTGAACAATAACTTTTGTTTAAGCAAGTCTAACGTTCACTATATTCTGTAAACTGTAAAAGGTAAACTATTAAATTACAGTACATTTATTTATGTGAACAAATGTATCTCCAAGGGAAAAGCACCTTATAAAACATGAAGCAAAAGAAGTATGTGAGAAACTGTGTGATCTAGCCTATTATAGCCAGTGGTTACAACAATGTCTCAGTGAAATAGTTAGTTTTACTGGACAACACCTGTAATGGAGTCTAACTGAGAAAACATCAGGCAAAACAGCCTCCACCCTGAGGTAATGATTTATTATCGACACATAATACCATAGTGTACTTTATTTAGCAGAAACCAAGTTACATCACCTCAAAATGAAAGCCATATTAGGTCAGAGGTTAATGTCACGAACACCACATTTAGCATGTAGTGTGTCCGGCAAGTATGAAGTCAGTTCCTCAAATTGCCTGAGATAAGGCTTTGTGGCAACAGCTTTGTAAAATTACTGGCATAGAAGAGTTAATTTTTCTTGTACATAACCACCAAACCAACTTAACCTACAGAATAGGATAAAGACAATATATTTAGATTTAGCTTTAGGGTAGCAGCAAGAAAGAGACTCAGACTTACAAACTGCAGTAAAAAGTGCTGGATGCACACTTTAATAAACAAAATAACAACCAAAAAGGGCACAAGGGTCAAGATAAAGGTTTAACAAAACACCACAAAACTTGTCCAGGCTGGGCAGAGCCTTCACTGAACCTTTACAAACAAAACAGCAACACACAGATCACAAAAACCACTCACCTACTCCCTATCCACAACCACAGGCTTTCTGCCTGCTTTTATGCAGGTAACCACTCCTGCACTAACTGGCGAGTGGCAACACCTGTGGTTGCTGGCAGAGACATTAACCCCTTCTCTGCCACACAGCCATATTAGTTAAATGCATAAACTATGCACTGACCTCGCTTTAATAACAAAACATGTTACATATGGTAACAGTATATGAGGTAGTGCAAAATATTATTATTATAAGAATGAAAATAACAGGAACTTTCAGTGGTTTGACTATTGTTGCAGCCTCAAGGAAACTGCTTAGCTTGGCAACGCCCCTTATACTTTAGCCAGCAGCTACTGTACCATGGTCTCAGATTCATCTGATCACATTTTCAGCAAAACAAACTGGTTCTGAATTCCCATGGCTTCATATTAACAAATATATGTAATACAGAAAACAACAAGGGCGGACAAATCAAGACAAAATAATGTTGACACTGCAGCACCACAAAGGCCTACAGCATGCCTGCAACATTATTAGTCATTACTGTACTTCTACTCGTTCATGAATGTCTCTGCAAATATGTTATAAAACAAACAGCAAGACATGCAGTATAATGACATTTAAAAAGACAACGTTAAGCATTAAATGCTGAAAACATTTCTTGAGGAGACTGAATTTATGTACATTTTGCTCTGCTTCATAATTAAAGAGTGCTTTGGATAAGAGCTGTGTGCATATCTCTGCATTACTTTGACTGGTCTGTTTACAATCTGTTGAATGTAAACCTCAACCGTGAGCCAACTAAGCCTAGGGCATCTCCTAGAAACACACAAATACATCTAGTTTTTTTTTGTTTTTTTTTTTTTTTTTTTTAGTTTTCAGAATGTAAACAATACATAGGCTTAGATTGTTTTGGACATTTTGTAATTTTTTTTTTTTTTTTATAAGAGCGGATAAATTAGATCAATTTTATTTAACTTTTTAGCTGGAAAAACAAAATAAGTGCAATAAATATAATTATTTAAATTTTACACATCTGATGTGTTAATCAAATCCAAATGTATTTCTCCAAATTCCTTTGCAGAACCACTAAATTAATTGGGGCCCAGGACCATTTGCATAATGAAATTTAGAAATAACATTACAGAAACTGCAACAGAGAGAAAACAGGGTACCTCTCACAATAAAATGTAAGCCATTGTCTAGATGCAGTGTGCATTTTTGCCTCAGCAAGTACATTCTTATCTTAAATGTTTTAAAACACATACAAACCTGGGCAATTTTAACTGAATTCTGGGTGGAGCCACCGGCATGGTATTCTACTTTGAACTTCTTGACAATTTCCTCAAACCTGCAAGAGCCACATAAAAAAGGAGGATGTCAAATGTTGCAACACATCACAAAGAAAACAAATGGAAATATCATGCTTAGAAACTTAACTCATTAGCTCTTTTACAAGGTGGTAACCGAGACGATGCCTTTCAATAAAAATGCACAACACATGCTTTTAACCTCTTGTACAACTAAGTGGTTGAAAAGGACTGGTGCTTAAATTGTAACTCTCATTACAGTTTCAGTGTTTGTATGCAGAAACCAAGAATGCATCACATTTCTGCAGCAAGCAATGGTTTTAACCACAGGTGACGTTTGATTCCTGCCACACACCATTAAATGAACGAGGAACTGATAAGATAAATGTTACATACGTATTAAAAATCAAGTTTATTTCCCTTTTAAAAGCAGGTTTGATGTGTGAATATGCTCTATTACATAAATGTTAGTTCCAAAGTACACAGAACCCAGCATTTCCCGTTTTCCAATTTGGATGAAAAAGAAACCTACAAACATGAGCAACAAACAGATAATGTAATGTATTGCTGTAATAATACTCCCTGGGAAAATGCAATATTAAAGCTGGTGCATGTATACATTGCACATTGTTTTCCATTAGCTGTACAGATATTCATAGCCAGGTACTCCACTTCTATCTGTAAGTGCACAAAGCCATGATTTTAATCTCTCTGCAGGGTTCGACACTAACCATGGCCCGGTGGCCCGGGCCGGTAGAGAGCGCAGTTTGGCCGGTAGTTATAAAGCTCCACAAGTCCGAACGGGCCGGTTACATTTAACTAGTATAATATATAGTGCACATGGCTTCTGTTTCATAAATCCAGGAAAATGGGCCAGTGTGTCAAAAAGCTGAAAATTAATTTACAAACCATTTTTTAAAAACATAACTATGAACTAATCCTAACTTTCCCACAGTGCGTCATATTTGTTTTACAGTCAGAATCTGAAACTATGTACCGAAGTGTTGTGTTGGTACTCGTTCCCGCAGCAAATCGGGTTTACAACTAAGCAACCAATAAGCCAAAAGGAAAGCGCTGAAATCAATAAATCATAAGGAATGTAATTATGAAAAAAAAACAAAGACGAACATTTAGAGTGGAGGCTTCATTATGACAGAGAAAAAAAAAGTAAGGTTATGCCTTGTTTGGCGTCAGTTTCCCAGACTTTCAGATAAATCAGCAGCTTTATTTGTTGTGAATTGAACATTTCGTTTACATCATGTCCAGTCTCACAGTAGGGTGTACCAATGGATACCCAGATAGGCAAGCAAGTTGTCTAACTTTCTGATTTGGGATCCGATATGTTCAGGTCAAAAATACCATTCACAATCTTTCCAGGACTCGCTGGTATCACTCAGCAAGATTAATGCTGACTTGGGAGAGGCTACACAAGCGACAACGCTCCAAGTAGGTTTGTTATTATATTGTACTATCAATATTGTTTTAATAGTGTTTATTATTAGGACTAGGGATGGGAATTTTGAATGGTTTCCTATTTGAATACACAGGGTGCAACATTTTTGGAACTCTGGTCCAAATTAAAACATTAAAAAATACATTCCAATATTACAATAGTTTAACATTACTAATTACAACTAGCCATCGAGTACTGACATCAGATGAATCTAAGTCAAGTTACTTTCTTTATTCAATAACCTGTAAATAATTCAAAACAAGGATCCCTGGTTGTACTTTTAATGGTCAGTGCAAATGTTGCCGTTACTCCATCCATTCACAGAAAGTCAACAGTAGATGTTTTACACTGAACTGCAGTCCAGAGTTAAAAAAATAATTCCTTTCCAACTCCAAGTATCTTGCATTTTTTTATAGTCACGGCATTGTTGTGCTTAACATTTAGTATGTCTTTATATTCATCATAACGTTAAGTTACCTTTCTAATTTCAATGTTACCCAAGTTTGGATTACTTCTTTTAGCACTTGCTATATACATGTTAAATGGCTGAAGTAACATATATTAAAAGGCTTCGTTTAGCCACTTTCTTTTGAGAGGTGGGCTCTCTTTGGTTACCATACACAGTTAGAAACACACTGAAAATAAAAACCATCATGAAAAAATACATAAATATATTAGGCCAGATAAAATTGCATCCGGGCCAGTAAAAACACTAGCTCAGTGGCTCGAGGGGCCAGTAGTTAAAAATCTAAAAACGTAGAGTCCTGTCCCTAGAATAATTATTCCAGTTTCAGCGATTATAGCTTCCAAACTACTACCAGACAAGTCATTTAAATTCAGTAATCACTTGAACAGAACTGTAAAAAGGACTAGGTGTAGCATACCACAGGTTTACATGTTACCATCTTAAATGACTTAAAAGGACCTCCATTTTTGCAATTTAATGTATTAAATTATAACTGACTATCATAATGCACATGCATAATACAACTACATTTTTAAGCATACCCTTGGACGGTAAACATCAGTTGACCTCCAAGGCCTAATAATTAAGTGTCAAAGAGATTACTTATCGGGTTCATCCAAATATAAATTGAAACTCAAGTCAAATGATGCCTTGTTGATTGTACAGTGCCAACAGAAAGTCTACATCCCCTTGAACTTTTTCACATTTTGTTGCGTCAAAAAGGTAGCAAACATTATTCAGAGCAGGACATCAGATTACTTCATATTTACAGTGGCTCTCAAAAGTATTCATCCCCTTGGACTTTTCCACATTTTATTGTAATCAAAATGGATTTAATTAGGAGTTTTTGCCACTGATCAACACAAAAAAAGTCCATAATGTCAAAGCGAAACATAAAATCTACAAATTGTTCTAAATTACAAATATAAAACAGAAAATAACTGATTGCATAAGTATTCACCACCTTTGCTATGACACACCTAAATAAGCTCTGGTGCAACCAATTGTCTTTAGAAGTCACATAATTAGTTGAATGGAGTCCACCTGTGTGCAATTAAGGTGTTTCACATGATTTCAGGTTAAATACACCTGTCTCTGGGAGGTCCCACAGCTGGTTAGTACATTTCCTAACAAAAACTACATCATGAAAACGAAGGAACATTCAAAGCAAATCCGGAATAAGGTTCTTCAAAAGCACCAATCAGCGGTAGGATATAAGAACATTTCTAAGGCATTGAATGTCCCCCGGAGCACAGTATAGTCCATTACTAAGAAATGGAGAGAATACGGCACAACTGTGAATCTGTTTAGAACAGGCCGTCCTCAAAAACTGAGTATCCGGGTGAGAAGGGCATTAGTCAGGGAGGCCACCAAGAGGCCTATGGCAACTCACAGTCTTCCACGGCTGAGCTGGGAGACACTGTGCATATGGCAACAATAGCCCGGGTGCTTCACAAAACTGGCCTTTATAGGAGAGTGGCACAAAGAAAGTCATTGTTGAAAAGAAACACCACATCAAATCTCAGCTAGTTTGCCAAAAGGCAAGTGGAAGAAGACTCTATGGTCTGATGAGACCAAAATAGAGCTTTCTGGCCTCAACACTAAGCGCTGTTTGGCGCAAGCCTAACACCGCACATCATCCTGAGAACACCATCCCTACTGTGAAGCATGGTGGTGGCAGCATCATTCTATGGGGATGCTTCTCTGCATCAGGGCCTGGAAAGCTTGTGAAGATAAAAGGGCAAAATGGATGCAGCAAAGTACAGAGAAATCCTGGAGGAAAACCTGCTGAAGTCTGCAAGAGTCCTGGAACTTGGGAGAAGATTCATCTTCCAGCAGGACAATGACCCCAAACATACAGACAAAGCCACACTGGAGTGGCTTAAAAACAAAAAGGTCAATGTCCTGGAGTGGTCCAGTCAAAGCCCGAACCTCAATCCAATTGAGAATATGTGGAAATAGTCGAAAATTGCTGTTACCAAAAGGTCTCCATCCAACTTGATGGAGCTTGAGCAATTTTGCAAAGAAGAACGGGCAAAAATTGCAGTGTCCAGATGTCCAAAGCTGGTAGACTTATCCAAATAGACTCATGGCTGTAATTGCTGCCAAAGGTGCCTCTACCAAATACTGATTCAAGGGGGTGAATACTTATGCAATCAATTATTTTCTGTTTTGTATTTGTAATTAATTTAGAACAATCTGTAGGTTTCATTTTTCACTTTGACACTATGGACTATTTGTGTTGATCAGTGTCAAAAACTCCTAATTAAATCCATTTTGTAACACAATAAAATGTGGAAAAGTCCAAGGGGGGGTGAATACTTTTGAGATATATGGACCTCAAAAGTAATACTGTTTAGACCCAGTGCTTGCACACATTAGTGCTTTTTGAATGCAGTTATATTATTTATGAAGACCAGATTACACTTATGAACACTAAATGTTAACTTATGAAGGAAAATGAAATTTCATAGTCAAGAATCTGCAAGATTCTTTTCTTTGAAATCCTTTGCCACAAATGTTACTGGGGTTGAAAAAATGCACTTAAATGTCAGTTTGATAAAAGCCAAAAGAACATTTCTCACATATGTTTGCAGTTAGCTGTACTGAATCAAGATGGAAAAAAGTAAGTCATTTAAATCCCAAGTTAAAACATCAGCTTTTTTTTTCTCTCCTTAGGGGACAAGATTTCAAAAAGGAGTACCTCCCAGTTTTAAGAAATTATTTATTCTCTGGGGATACAGAGGCCTATCTTTCTGTGTTCAAAAAAAAAGCATTAAACACCCTGATACAATGTGTCAAAATCATTTTATTAGAAGACCTATAACAAAAATTATTGGTCCTGGCTGTGCTGTGAGTCACTTTGAAAAGAGCTTTGAAACAGTCTTTAAAGTTGTAAGTGTAAAATGCTGTCAGGATGTTAATAATGAAAAGAAAAATTACAGGTATGTTATTTAAACAGTTGTAGCAACATGTGGGGACATATAACACTATATTTTTTGGAACCCCGCTACTCACTCCAAGCGGCATAACAGAACCTAACAGTTCAATACAGAAAGAAGAAACACTGCAATTCTATAAACAGAATTAGCTTCAGCTACAGAACTACGCATTAGGAATTGAAACCCTCACAACAACATATACTGTAAAGCATACTCAATGATAAAGTATTCGGAACATTTCAGTTACAGTAAAAGCGATCATCAGTGACAACTTCTGATCCTTTTGCTGATACACATGTACCGTGACCCCCCCACCCCACCGCCTCCCTCTGCTGTTTAATTCAGGCCCTAGCTTCAGATTGTCTGCTGGGAAGATGAAGGGCCTCCAGTTATTCTGAAAGAAACATAACATTCTTTCAGATCCAATTGCTCAGCAAGGGTGCTGGGCAGACTCTAATTGATGCTTCCATTTCCTGTTAGGATTCTTAGGGGGAGCTGGTTTATGAAATGTCTCACATACTGGCAGATTTAATTAGGCTGGTCATTAAGGCCATCTTCTATGTCCTTCAATCCTAAAGATTCTGTCCACAACTGCTTTACATAAGTACATGCAATAAACATATAATTGTACTTCTTACGTAACAGAAGACCCAAGATGTAATTAATAATTAATTGTGCATGTCTAGCATTGGAAGTTGAGCAAATGACAATGTAATGCCACTTGAGAGGATAACCGAGAACATTTTGTCTATTAATTACTCCATCATCTGGTACCTGAAGAATCATTTTAATGCAAAACTGAAAAACCATCCATGCAGATTTAAAAAAAAAAAAAAAAAAACCCTTAAACCCTTTGTGAAAAGTTCCTTCAGGTTCTGCTGGAAGTATTTTGTGCAGGATTATTGGTTTAAGACATAATTAACAGGTGTTAATAGTTCTGACCAAGGCCTTTTTCTTCACTGCTGTATTATTTTATTTATTTATTTTTAATACATTTTGGTGTATACTATATCCATGCTGCCAGGATGCACCCCCAGTCCCTGAGCCACCCAGCACTCCGGAAGTGTTAAAATTAAAGTCACAACCCTTCTGTTGCACTATTTGCCCCCTGTCTCAATCAGTTTATGCAGCAATCAGTTCCTGAGAGCTGGAAGAGGCCCATCTCTCCCGATGACTCATTAACAGGCAGGCAGAACCAAGTGTTCCAACTTTAAATGCCAGCAGCTAAAAATAACCCATGCAGCCGGCAGACTGACTAATGTTTCCATTAGTATTTCCTTTTCTTCTCTAGATGTGATCCTAAGTGCTAACTTAAGATTGCTTCAGCTTTCGAATTCTGCGGGAGGCCTAGAACAGGTACAAACAGGGCAACAGAGGAGACAGCATTATTAGGCTGGAAGGTCTGCTAGAATCCCATTTCAGCAGACAGGTAGGAAAGCTGGGGGCAATGTTGCTAAATGGATTTTAATCAATTTCAAGGAAGTGTGGGGTCATGATTCCTCTTTCAGTTCCTGTTGTGAACATTCTCTACCTTCTATGCCCATTGCCCGGTCACAAATGCAAGGTTCATAGGAAATACATAAAATGACTAATGTTTCCGATTTCATATTGGCAATGAGATGTACATTTCTCAATATTTTTCTTCTTTCAAGGAAACTATTTGTTCCACCTTTTGGCACAGGCAGTCAGGGGGCCCACTCTCAGACAGTGAAAATAATAGCTGCAACAGAAGAGTAGCTGCCTCATTCACTTTTAGTAAAGTCACAAGTTTGTCATACAATTACAAAACATCTGTTCGCCCCCAGTGGACTTCCAAAAGCCACCACACAATTTGGCACATTTCTGCCAAGGACTGAACTGCATACAGGTCAGGAATATCAGCAGTCTACAAATGACAAGACGGTGGGAATAGGCCTGTGTACTATATGCTCTTAAGAAGGATGCAAAAGTAACCTTTCAGACCCAAAGGATAGGAACAGCATAAATTCATACATTAATCTAAAATATATGTTGTCACTATATGAAGTTGGAAACTCTTGGTTTATGAGTCAACAGACCACTCTGTTAATATATCTCTCAGCAATGTGTTCTTACTTGAGATTGTGGTTTGCTCAAACAGTACCACTGCAAGCCATTGCTGTTACTTTTGCCTAATTACACTGCTCAGTAATTCTTTCACACAGCACACAGTTTATCTGTTTAAAATCAATACCTCATTTCACACTGAAACTTCACACCCAACTAGACAGTACCAATTCATTATTCTGTTTTCAAGGCTTATGCTTGGATGTTCCCTCAAGGTTGAAGCTTTTATCTTTTTTTTTTTTATTTATTTAAAAGAAAGTCAATAACACACCTGTCTTATAAACAGATGAGTTTCCTGGCAAAAACATGTACTTTTCAATCTAACATGTCACAGAACCTGTTTAAAACTACTAGAAACAAACTGTGACAATTAACACTACAGATTATAATACAGGGATATTCTACTACCCCTGTGTCACAGCATCCTCAAATGAATGAGGATAGCTGAATAAATCTATACCAACTATCTAATTAGCAAAATGTTTTCCACAAAAGTTTGGCATTACATTTAAGAACCCACAAAACTCCCATGCCACCTGCAGAGTTGTTCCTGTTAAATATAGGAATGACTTCATACATACCAATAGTCGTTCTTACTGTTATTGCAGAACAATCTGTTGTTTACCCATTATTTAAAAGGTACATATTACACCACGCTGTTAGTCTTCCTTCATCTTTTCTTTGGTTGTCTCAAAGCACTGAACTTCTATTTTTGCTGGAACATATTGTTCAAGTTTAAAAGCAATTTGTTTTCTGAAGTATCTATGAATTGCAGAACAGCTTCATAGAGCTAAATTTACCAAGATGATGACATGGGTAAAAAATTCTACTGACATGCTGGGTGACAACTTCAGATATTTACTAGTCTACAAATGACGACACAGGATTAGCGTCACAATATTCGAATATAAAGAAAATTACACATCAAAATGCAATACATTTTTTTGCCAGATTACCTCTGTATTTCTACAGTTACTGCTATTCTACATAAATATAGTACATGGACACACTGCAACAGATACTTAATGCACATACTATATACATAAAGATAAATATAGTGTTGAATTGGATGAGCTTATTGAAGGAACACTTGTAGAGTAGCACGTCATGGTCACTGTTCATGGCAATTCAGGCAAGAATAAATTAACTGCACAAAATGATGAAAAGAGAGATGTGATATAAAACTATATAGCCTCTTACAGGTCAAATTATGTAAAGTGGCCAGCCAGACAGTGCAGAATTATGATCTGGGAACTTGGTCATCTCTGTGCTCACTCATAACCTTGAGATACCGAAGGTTACGTTACTATCACACCAAGATGTTGAGTAAGGAAGAACTCCATGTTACACACAACCTGTGTAAAAAAACTGCAGGGTGCTTTGATGTGGAGAGCAGGGTTTTTTTTTTTATTTTTCTGTTTCTCTGGTGCCATCTGCTGGTAACTATTTCTAGCTCGGAAGCAATACTCAAAGCAAGAACCTCAATATTCTGAATGGTAATTTTTAAACAAACAATCACACACACACAATCAAGATTGTTTCTTTTATGCCCATTGTGGCCACAATATGTCTCAGTGCTGTGCCTGCTGCTAGTGTAAAACTGAGTGTCTATACTGTAAGCTACATGCCAGCACTAACTTCCTGACCAGGTTCTCTTTATGGTTCTAGAACACTTCCGTGTATTACAGGTTTATAAATTTAAAAAAAAGAAAACATTCACTGTAAAAACCAATACTTGGAGCACTGCATTAGCTCTCAACCAACTTTTACAACCATGCTTTCACTTCATGTCTTTGTATCTCAAATCTAACCCAGACAGCAGATTCTTCAGAGCTAAAGAACAGGTATAAGCATATTATCACGAGGGGAGATAGTCATCCTATAAAACAATACAAAAGACAGATGCACATACTAATGAAATGCCCTGTGGTTTTTAAATACAAATTCCCACCACCCAGTTCTGAAGAGAGCGACACACAGAAGCAAGTGCAGCAGTATAACTTTAATAACGTGTGGCAGCATCCATCGCCGTCACAGCGCTTCCCGTGGCAAATCCCTACATTAACAAGGCTCTCCATTCTGAATGCTTATAATGCACAAGGTAGTAATTTATACATCACTAGGTCACAATGAACAGTTTACTTACTGTCTGTATATTAAAGTTGTATTTAGTATGAATAAAGGCTGGTTGTCTTTGTAAAAACGTGATAACCTTTTAAAAAGGTACAATTAGTTATTCACAAATTCTGACTGAAAAATGTAAAACGCAGGGCCAGCACGGTGGTACAATGATAGACCCTACAGTGGTCAATAAAATTCCCATTACAGTATCTGATATAGATCTGAAGTCACAGGGTGATTAAGAAATGTTGAATTTTTTTTCTTATCTACAGTATTGGGCAAGAGGGAACCTGTTTTTGTTATGTCTGGCTATGCCTTTGAACAGGAAAAAAAAAAAAAAAGTGTTTAATTTATATTCTTTAATACAGTTTCAATTCAAACATCCCTTCAGCCATAGGAACACCTGTACTAAATACTGTGATATTTGATCTTGATTCCCATGCTTTTAATCTAAAATCTGATATGAAAGTAGGGATAATAGGGAATTAGGTACTGTGAATGGAATTTTGCATTCTCTTTCTCTTCACAACACTGTCTGGAGACACACTTCTTGTTAAACAGATAAGGCAGAATTAGCAAAGAAACAACTGGGAGGATAAATTATACATTTACATTAAAAGGGGCGCTATTTAAATTACAATCTGGTAATGCATAGCAGTGAACCTGTGTAAAGCAACGAATCAGTCAACACACCCTTTTTTTAATCAAAGCGTTTAAATTTTTATCCTGGTTATTTTAATACCATTAAAAATTATACTTAATTTGTGGAGAACTGTAAATAGGATTCCTCTCACATGACATTGCTGGACTGTTATTAAACTATTTACTAGGTTTAATTGTTATTGTAATGCCAGCAATAAGATAATAAGACTGAACTACAGTGTTTGTGGAAGACTGTAAATATGATTCTTACAACAGTGCTGGACATTTGTTTTTTTAACTGGTTTAATATAAATTAAGTTTTTCTGCTTAGTTTAATGCCAGCAATGAGCCAAGTGATGTTTATAAACATTGACAGGTTTGAAGTGTCTTCAGGTGTTAACATTGTACGACTAAATTACAGCAACTTTCAGTCTAACAAGTTGGCTTAATGCACAGACAACAAAATGCGTATGTTATCGCAGTCTAGTTCAATCTTACCCCCCCCCCACCCCCCCCCCCCCCCCCCCCCCCCCCCCCCCCCCCCCCCCCCCCCCAAAAAAAAAAAAACTGGTAAAAACATGTACTTATTTGAACTCTCAACATTATATTCATGTTCAGATGTCAGGCTTAATTATTAATAAGATGATACAAAGTGGGGAAAATGGAATTGGTCATTTTGTAAAAACAGAATTTGCTATTCCCCAGAAAAAAAAAAAAAAAAAACAAACTAGTAGTCCTATGATAGCTTACTTTGCTTGCGGTTGAACAGCCAGAACTTACGCTGGTTTCATTAGGAATGAGACTTGGAACTACAAGAAAATTGGCACAGATGTAGATAGGGCAGCGTTAAGTTTACAGTACCTCCTGTTTGGACCCTGTAAACCATCTAATTTTATCCATGCAAGACATATAAAATTCCACTCTTACTCTCTGGTAAGAGCATATCCGTCCACAGTTACCCAGAAAGATAATGACCTCAGCCAAAGCCAGAAACAAGTTGCCTGCAAAAGTTCCAAATTGTGTTTTGTGGTGCACAGAGATTGTGTGCTGTTTTCAGTGGCATTGTATACTGTACTCAGGTGAACTCATCCAGTCTCCCTTGATGGCATAAGGTAATTAAAAAGGAAACATTAATGCTTATTGTCGAGCGATTCTCAACTGGGTAAGTAGTAGTAAAAATCTGTATCCATTACATCAGGGTGTTTGCAAAATAGTATTTCTCACTTTTAATATCCATTACAGGAGCTATTGATGCTCTGGTGCTGCCACCAACAGGACACAAGTTTTATTCCCAAACACTGCTGCGGATAACAGGATCTGCTGTCCACCACATTTGATGACAGTTGGCTCTTTAACTGAAATAGGACTTCTTATCTAATTTTAATTATAAAGCGTCAGGTGGCACAAGGTTCACTTTCATCAACCTATACCCTGCCAGCATAAAAACACAGCTCTGTTTTATTACAGCATTTTATAGCACTGAGAATCAACCACCATCAGTGATTATCATAGGACTACCCCCAAAACAGGTGGATACCCAGGTGCTGCAACACTAATTAATCCAGTGGTATCTTACTCCAGCGGGATATAAGTTGATTAAATCAACCCAATTTTGTACCGGAGAACTGCATACAGTTCAGAATATGAAAATACCGAATTCTACCACACGATGGCGACATTCCCCAGTTAAACCTCATTACTGAAATTGTGTTGCCAAACTTGTTACGAAATTTGAGAACAAAAGCTCATTTTACCAAACACTTCATTAATCTAATCTGTGGAAATGGTTAAATGTATATATAAAATCATAGTTTCTCCACAAAAAAAAAAAAAAAAAATTATATAGACAGGTACACAAAAAAGGCAAGCAGACATACCACCACTGAGAAATGTACTGAAAATTTAATTGAACTTTTCAATTATCCATGAGTCAGGTGGTTTGATTCAAGATCCAAATAAATTTGCACATTACTCGTGGCATTTGATAGTTAAAGAAGCATTCTCCAGCATAGCTTGAAGGCACCAGCGTTCACGATAATTGCAGGCCACTTAGATAATTCACTATACAAGATGCACTTGACTAGCTTTTGCTTTTTAAAGTGTCATTCTTGGCAGTTGTATGGGACTCGTTCAAAACGAGAGCGTTTGGGTTTTTGACACTAGAGCAAACACACCGTAGCATTTACACCAGCTCAGCATTTCTTGCCTTCGTGTTGGGGGGAATTAAAAATGTGTCAATCTACAGCAAGGATTAGTCATGTCTGGAGCCAATGTTGGATTCCAATCAAAAAAAAAAAAAATAGCCTAAAAGCTTTTATACAATTTAATGTAGCTTAATATTTCTCAGAGTTTAAAAATCTGTCCTCTAATGATTCGGTGCTACTCTCTTCATTTGAACTGGACATCTGGGGCTATAGTACAAAGTGACATTCTTATCTTCAGGAGATAGAATGTCCTAGTTTAGGAGAGTTGATATTACAGAAAATGCTCTCCTAACTTATTTTACAGAACGTTCCTAACTTGGTCATTTCCTAACATTTAGGACTTGGTGGAACCTTTCCCAACTGTCAGTTAGAAAAATAAAATTGTTAGTTTGCAAGATCTGAACAAACCATGCAAAAAACAAAAAGGAGAAAATGATGTACATTTATTATTGTTCTGCTTTTGATTTTAACTTTTGTATTGCACAAATATTTCTGGGCATTTAGGTCATACTGTACAGCATATTCTATAGTGAACCATAATGATCCATTAGTATATTCTGGGATGTGCACCTGTAACAGTAAGCTACGTGTAACGCCTAGATCCAGCCCCACCTCCTGCGAGAGAAGGTGGCTCAATGTGTGATGTACAGAACAGCATGGAGTTGGGAGTTTGACGCGCTTCACTGTGTGTGATTGTGCTAATTACGACAATTTATATGTTAAACTTTACTGAGGAGTAAGATATGAAGTAGTCTGTGTTAATTCTGGCATGTTACTGTATTACACAGCAAAACAAGCCTGGACTTTAATGTAGCCTACACAATTATATTACACACTTTGTTTCACACCTGAGGCACGTACTTCTCTTATTTTTAGCTTCACTTTCGACTGAGTGTTGTCTGTTGCCATTCCTAATTAAAATAAAATGGTGTTTATGACTAATTCAATAAGCATTGCTTTTTTTAAATTACCGGTATTTATTTATTATGGTTAACTAGATTTTATTGTAGATTTGTCTGTAATTAAAACCTTATTCTCTACCCCTGCGCTTCTTTGCCACAACTGAATTGAGTTTAGACAACGTAAACTTAAAAACATGTATATTCTTGTGAGTTACCTGAAGCTTGAGCTGTATCTGTTCTATTCAGACTATCAGTAGTTTACGAGTAAGACTGACATTAGGTAGGGTTTCCTAACTACGTTGGGATAGGACGAGACACTTAAAATTGTAGACATGAAATTGTTCTGTAATACGAACCTTCTGTTTAAACAGAATGTACTGTACAAGGACTAGATACTGGTTATCTCCTGTATAGTCATAATAAAAAGCTCATAATTAACAAATATGATACAACTGAGATCAAAAGCGGTACATTCATAATAAAATACAAAGTTCTGTAGTTATTCATGTGCTGTATGTCAAAGCCAAATTTTCCATCTGCAGCGCTGAACGGAAGAGTTTATTTTTTTGTTAAAAGGACAAGAAGTAATGACCGAACAAAGTTTAACTAAGCAGAAATAAGAAATTTAATACAGCATAAAAAGAAAAAGAAATCAGTGCTTGCGAGTTTATTTTCAGCAAGCACTCTCTGCTGTCCTTTTGGAGTAATGTATACTATATGCATTCATGCAAGCAAACCACACCAATTCTGGGGTTCATTAGGGGGAACACTTGTGTAAATCAATGTACAGTGAAACATAGTCTTAATACTGGAAATGTTCAAGTTTTGAAGGGGGGGGGGGGGGGGGGGGGGGGGGGGGGGGGGGTCCAATAAGGTAATGTAAAGTATGTAAGGCATCTACTGGCAATATCCCATTCCACATTCCTACTACTAGTAACCTGCTGTGGCAGCACTACTCAAAGTGCTGTTGGGTCACAAAAAGATAGACTGGTCAGCAAAACAGGGCCCTTTAGACAGCTGACAATGTTCATAACACATATATGATACATATCATATGCCATGTGAACATCTTTGACCAGATGTAATTCTGAAAAGTTCTACAACGCCAACCCAACCTTTCCCCCCAAAAAGTATGTATTACAACTCTATAGGTAAGATGTTTACACAAAACGGAAATGATTCCAAGGTCAAAAGGCTTCACTTTCAGAGCCCATCTGTTCTGTCAGCTGTTGCTCTTTCAAACCAAGCACTCTGAGAAAGAGGACAGAAACAGTGCAGAAGGATCCTATTTCTCTTAAGAATCCAAACCACTTCATGTTACGCTGTTGTGTCTACCACACAAATTGCATCCTATGTTTGTGCAGATCACCTAATGTTTAACAGCAGTGCGTGTACACACACACACACACACACACACACACACACACACACACACACACACACACACACACACACACACACACACACACACACACACACACACACACACACACACACACACACACACACACACACACCCACACACACACACCACACACGGACTGCCAGTTGGTCGGATTACTATGACTCTGACACCACACTGATGAGACTAATGCTGGATAAGCCAAGCCATCTGGCAGGACTCCAGGGGCCTTCTCCAGGAAACTCATAGGACTTTGGATTTCTTAGTTAGATATCTAGCAATAATACTTAGGCACTTCTAACTAGAATTAACGGGATTAATTTTTTTTTTTTTTTTTTTTTTTTTTTTTTAAAAGTGCTTAATAAACGCAAGCTAAAAACTTTATCTATAAAACTGCTGAAACCTGCTGACCAATAGAGAAATAAGCAGGCACACAGTACACGTCACACGTCCTGCCAAAATGTTGAAATTAAATGAAATATAAAGTCTAGCAACAGGCGTTTAGTACGTACAGCACGTCACAATGATCATATTCTTAACATTCATATTGTCTGTGTCTTCACCACTGTGTATTTATCCCCGCCCATTTAAAAGGCATTAATTAAAATCCCAATCACACTGCCGCATATGTGAAGACCGGTAGTAAAGGAACACCTCAGTGCCTCTTGCCAAACATACACCATTGTGTGCGTTTATATAGTATGTGCAAACTGTATGTTCCATTACATTTTTTTCATAAGTATCTTTTAAACCATCAGTTGTAGAGACACAGGCACAGAAAGATAACGAAGGCTAAGTACAGACCATTTATTTTCATGGTGCTTTTGAGGGCAGCTATGATCTCCAGCCAGCATTCTTGGCAAATGCTTGTCTTTCACCCATCATGTAAAGGACAAAATAACTACAAAAGGAGGCCCATGTTGTTTTTAAGGCACTATGTGCATTGTGATGGCCATGGGAAATGTGTGTAAAGCTGTTCTCTTTTCCGCAGGTTAAGTACATCTCTGTACTGTACGGGTCTCTTTTAGAAGTCCATTCTATTTTGCCAAGCCATTACACAATCTGCCCGGACAATTATTTTGGCCCAGGTGGCAAGTGGACTGAATGGAGTCAAAGATTCCGCCAAACACACTCTGTCAAACACAAATATCTGTCAGCAGTCTGGCTAACAAGGCTTCTTTTTGTGCTACAAAACAGACAGAATACAGTACTTTCCAATTACAACAGATTAGAAATTCTGCCTATGGCAAACCCAGTAGGCCGATTCTATGCCCGGCATAGTATCTGGGTCCAACCAGCTCTTCCAGCACCAAATAACTTTCAGCATACATTGGTATATTTGATTATTATACTGTTCTGCTGTTTTGAAAGTAGGTTATCCTTCCTATACTGTTAAAGACTACGGTTTTCAGTGGCGTTATCTTTCCTAAACCTGTAGACAAAAAATTAATAAATAAAATACTGAAGTCACACTCGGAACATTAATGAAGACTATTCTTAACTGAAGAACATTACACTTTTAGAGGACAGGACCATTTTTGATATGCACTGGTTTAAATTGTTTACAGTGCTGCCTGACAGCACAGAATTACGTCACTGCTTGGAGAATACAACAAATGACAGGAAAAGGCACCTTAGAACAGTCTGCATTGCCTTTATAGTGATCATAGAGAACGGAAGGTAATACTAGGTATGTGTATCAGAAATGCATAACTCATCCTGACTCAGCACAAATGCTATACAGCAAGTACAATTGTGTAGGTTGTTGCATAGGCCTATACTGTATTATAAAATGTGTGTACACCCTATGTTGACATAATTTTAGGGAGAATTAAGACTAAATCAAACATGTTTTCACAGGTGAATGATCCATTCTGACAAGTATGGGTAAAAAAGAAGAGATATGCAGCTTGTGTTTTAAATCCATTCAAATATTTACAACCGAAAGATAAAATGTTGAAACAGCTGGCAGCAGGACACATCTCTTTCCAAGCCTCGAGAAACTGTACTCAGTTAAAAGTTTGACCTTGGAAGTGAAAAGGGTGTAAATATCAGCTCCTGTTCTCATTGGTTACATTTCCCTGGAATATACCAGGAATTCCAAGCACATAATCAAACAAACCTTGAATTGTGTTCAAATGTCAGAGTTTCTATTTGCAGTTGCAAAATGGAAAATCACCACTTTTATAAAAAAAAAAAACACACAACAAGGGAGAACGGGAGCTCATTTTAATGTCTGAATGCTGCTGCTTCAGATTCTGGTAACACATCCTTGTAACTGATCCTTGTGAGTGAACTCCCATTAGGCATGTTCAGCAGGGATCACACTAATTGAGGGCAGAATCTATAACAATTTGAAAATTTGAGCCACCTTCTGGTCATTAACTTGGAGGGAACTTAACACTATATAAAGGCAGAGCTGACTTATACTTACGCAGATATACATATACACACACTAATCAAATCAAAGTTGATCCTGAGAGATGATAACAAATATAAGTTTATATAAACCAATGTTAATTAGAATGAATACAGATTTAAAAGATAGAAGTAAAATTTTTCACAATATATAATCATGTAAGAATAAATAATTGATTTGAATATAAACAACAAGTCGTTGTCATGCCATCAAAAACCTATAAATACCTCCAATGTTTTGATTCAAACACATGCTCCCTTAAGAAAGATATGTACAGCATATCGAAACGTTGGGCAGCTGGCTCTTTCAGCTACTTTATATATTAGGGAATGGACGAATACAGCTGTCGAGAACAATTTTCCTTTAAGGTCTCAGTGAATCGACACATTTCAATTGAAAGCTGGTTAAACTTTTAAATCACACAATTCAGTTGTGCTGTGTGTATAATCCTGTGGCAAAGTGCCCGCCCCTGTGTGTATTTTGTCTTGTGTATTAATGTTGGTGTATAGTCATTGGTACACAAGATATAAATGGGTCTGTGTAACACGAGTGTTTAAAATGTATATTTGTATTTAGGCAGGAGGATTGCACAGCACTTCACGTACAAGGAAAACGTGCAGTTGTACCGCGACTCCAATTGAATGTTTTCACCCACTTGAGGTTGGGTGTTCGGTGAGTGGAGAACGGGTGTGGAGAGGAGAGAATTAAGAACGAGAAAACTAAACAAATTTTATATATATATATATATATATATAACCATTGTTTTCACTTTGTCTGTTAGTCCACTGTTTGTTCAAGTGTTAGTCAGTTTTGCTTGTCTGTTTAATTTTGCCTCACGTGCCGTGTGCTGTTTTTATTACAACCTTTTTATTTACTGTTCTGTTCACTCATTAAACACTGAGTAAAACCATTCGCTCAGCTCCACCAAACTCCACCTCTCTCTGTCGTTTATTTCCCGTTTCTGGTCTGACGTCCCCCACTCCAGCCGTCTTTCTGACAAATCCCCAAAGCGCTTTCAATTAAAAACAAATCGTCGCTTTTTAATCTGTAAACAGGCGAGTTTTGCGTAGCCAATGCAGATCCACACTATAAACACATAAGCATAACAATAGTGTGTAACATCTTCTGGTAAGGTTTTAAAAAAAAAAATCCCTCGTTACAATTCTTCTCTCTATTGCTGTTGAGATTTAAAAGCTTTAAAATTGAAATGAGGCGCAAAACATACATGATAATACATGGTAACAGGCCAGTTAAAAGCCGATAAATCCCTTTGAATCGAAAGCACTCTGCAGAACCTAATGATTAAAATTTAAGAGCGTCACCATGTTCAAATTCAATGTCAGTTTGTTTTTTATTTTATTTATTTATTTTTAAATACACACATACACACACACACACACGACTGATGATTTTTTGACAGTGTACCAATTAAGTGAGTCAGTGGTATGAAAGGCTCCACTACTTCATTGTGCACGTGCCATGGTGTCTGTGTGCAATGCTGACTGCACTACTTTCAACAATCAGTGGGCTTTTTCTTTTTTTGCAATGGTATTCTGTTAACACCATTAAATCAACAGTCTACAGTAGCATGTTGTGTTTGAAAAAATATATACTTTACATTAACAGCAAATATCCTGATCAAAGAAATACAAATACATTGATCAACACTTGCGTTTATCTTTTCATTTTTTTCTACATTATTTCAGTACGTGTTTTTACAAACATGTTCAATGCTTAACAGGTAATGTATATGAAAAAAAAAGAATTCATCATATAAAAACACACTCACAGCTCTTTGTGTTTTTCCTCAGCTAAGATCTGGTCGTTTGGCTTCAGTCCATACCTTTAAATACATAACAAATTGAAAAAATTACTTAATATTTTTCATGCAAACTCTCTCGGTATTTCAACATATTGGTACATCCATCCAAGTGAGAAAACATGTTCAAAATTTTGTGAATAAAAATGAATGCAAAACATAGCACAGGCTGAACATGATCCAGAATGTGCAATAATTTCAGAGAAAAAAAAAAAAAAAAGTGTCTGGCGGTGTTAGTGTGGCTCAGTGTACTGTCCATGGGTATATATGTTGACAATACTTATTTATTTATTATTTATTTTGACCCCAGTTTTTTTTTTCTACCCAATTTCAATGTAACTGCAAAAGCACAATGTGTCCCCATCACTGTAACCCTTATGGATCACGAGGTCTGCAGATCAACCAGCATTCCGTGTTCCTGCTTTCACCCTCTTCTTCCTGCTGTCACCTTGCAATGGATGTGACCAAACTACTGAACCCTCAAGTCAAGAGCCCTCCGCACGACCTGCAACTGTACATGAGCAGGACTGGAATTACAACTTGCAGTATTGCAGTACTCGGGAGATCAAAGTCAACCAAACAATACTGGGTTGCTACATAGGGAATAAAACTGTTGATGCGCATTTTCCATTGTTCACTAAAGTAACAAAACAGCCTAGCTATTAAATGGGATTTTCAGCACCATCTACCTAATACCAGGCTTTTTGCAGTGTGTTTTTTGCCTACAAAATACAGTAGGTACACGACTTGAAAATATATTTATTAAATTTAAATCTATCAGTAATACATTTATTTGATGTACTCATAATATACCAAAAATGTTTTAGAATACTTAACATAAAGCAGTGTGTTTATTTCATGGTCATTTACATTTGCTCTATTTATCTGCAATACCCTGGCATCTAATATTTCCGAAAACACTGCAAGCAACATCATAGTCTCTTTTATCGAACTCCCACATGAGGATCAAGGTACTGTGTTGCCCTGACCTTTCCATTTTGTAATTCCTCTTAAAAAGTACCAATTTTTCGGTATTCTAATGATACATATTTCCCAATACAATATCAGTGGCAAACAAAGACAGTGATACTTAACTATTTACAACAAGCCTCTACACAGCATTCCAGTCCTGTTTATGTGGTAGTTCAGCTCTAACATACCATAGCTAGTCCAGAAAGTGCTTGGTATCAAAGCTCTTCACAATACCTATGGTAGCCTGGAACAGCAAAGCTCATTTTAACCACAATGACTGGTCTTTTTGCCACTACGACAATACTTCATGTATTCTTCGTAGTAAACATATCCAGAACTAGATACAAATTGACAGATCCAACATGTTTTCATGAAAATAGACAGGCAGATGTGTGTGTGTATAACTAGTTAAAATAAAAAAATTGAACCAGTAACAATTGTAATTATATTATATATATATATATATTATATATATATAAATATATAATATCTATATTCATACTACTTTATAATTTCATTCATTATGTAAAAGACGCGTGTGGCTTTAGGATTTACAGAACTAGACATCATTTTACTGTTGACTGTAGAAGGCTTCTGGTTGTATGGTGCAAGTTCATTGCTCTTGAATTTGCAAGCGCTTAGTCAAATAGTGCATGCTGGCCACGTTGTTCCAACTCACTTGTCAAGGAAGTCCTTGTCGACCACAGCACAGATGTCTAGAAGAGGATTGCCCATTCCGAAAAGAGCATTTTGGCTACAGGAGAGAAACAGGGAGAGATTACTTTTTTCCCCCATTTTGATTATATATGAAAAGTGTATTGATTTGGTTATCAAACAAACAAAAAAAGCCTTGCATGTTTTTTTGCCCCCCCCCCCATCTTACTGATACAATACTTGGAGTTGTTTGTGCCACCCAAATTATTTCTTCCAAATCAATATTTGTCCGATAATGAGATTCAATTGATTGTTCATTTGGTAATTGGATTTGGTTTTTCTCTTTTATTACACTTCAAATATTTAAAATGTTTGTCTTTCAAATTGTGGAGTTTGAGTTTAAAATCTTACTTAGACAAACAAAACTGTCTGTTGTAAGTGAAGTTAGCAGTGAAGACTATGTTTCAGATGAAAGTGGCATTAGAAAAATTTGAATGCAAAAAACTAAAGAATGTGTACCAGCAACGGAAAATAACGTTATTGATCATTTTGTCAAACTTAAAACAGCTGAACTAAATATCATTGCCAGCAATCGGTTTTCGGCAAAATTTAAGTGGCTGTAAGCTTGTTTGAACAATCCATTAAAACGAAAGAAATGCAAAAGCTGCGTTTACATCTAACATCAGTGTAATAAATGGTTATGATACAATTGCTGTTCCTGAACCTATCCAGATGAAATGTGAAATAAAAATTATGAGGGGATTTATGTGGAATTCAATTTGTAATTCTGTTTTTTTGTTTGTTTTTTTTTCATTATGTTAATGTATAACTATTACTTTTCTTTAAAAACAAGAAATGTTAAACTGGAATTGCAAGCCCTTTCCTAAATGTTACATTTGAAATGTGTAACACAATCATTAACTACTTGTTTAAATTACTGTTGCGTAATAAAGTGGCATTTGCTTCTTTCTGAATTGTTCTGTCTGGTTTCATATAACAGCTGGTTTATGCTATTCTAAATACAGTATGTGTCTCTTTTCAATGAAGATCCAGTTCACTACTGCTCCTGCTGCGTCATGAAGGCAGTACAGTACTTTGCTTGACATTAACCAATAAAATTAAAGTAAATAAAATCGACAAGAAATCAAAGGTTTGCTAAAGTACAATACAAAAAGCAAAACCCTGGAGGGTGCTTCAGGCCTGCCCACTCCTTAAATAAATAGTTTGGCCCTCCACATGTAGTCTGACACTTCCATCCCATATGCTCTTTGGGCGTATAGAGAAAGAATGCAGCAGTCGGTATTTTTGGTAAAAACTGGTGTACATTTCTTTAAAAAAGAAAAGAAAACAAAAAAAACCCACACTGTTCCATTTTCTAGTTTGACTGCACCGCCGCATAACATAAAAACCGCCTGACACTGCAAAATCACCTTGCCTTTTCCACACATTTGTACTTAATACTGAAGCCAAAGAAATTCGTCCGTTGTTGTTAACATGCAAGTACACGCTAGCTGTCCATCACTTAAACTGTGCATGCTTGCCTTCTGTTTTTAAGACCAATGTGTTTCGCAAGGGAAATGACTAAGAAATTAAAAAAATAATAATACATATGAATCATTCAGGAATTCCAATCGACAAGCCAAACTTCCCAAATGATCAGTGAAGCCTGAAAAGAAATGATATTTTATATAATAAATAAATAAATAAATAAAAATATCCTGTATTAACATTCAAATTCCTCTAAGGAAATTGCATAATCAAAATCAAATTTTAATGTGACATACACTAGCACGAATAGTGAGATAATGGGGAACACAAACATGCTGACGTATAAAATCTCGAAGGAGGTACAAAAGAAACAGTGCGGTTTGCAATACTTAGAAATTATCATACAGACCCCTAGTCTAATACATTACATATTGCTTATATAATCTCATTAGCTAGCAAAACTGTAAATGCAATCTTTATACTACTGTCACTTTAAATCGTTACCTTAAAGCTGGCATGCTTGTTAATAAACGTGTTCCCTGGGTAGTCCTGTTGACAGTTGTAAACCAAACCTTTCTGCTCCACTTTAAACTGTGCTAATTTCCAATACATCAACGTGCTTTTCTGTATCAATTTGCTCGAGAAACCGGAACCCCCGCCCCACTCGAGTTGATTGGGTAGCTCAGATGAAGGTGGAGCAAAATGTACCAAAAGGAGGATGCAGTTGGCTACAGTAATGTCATTTATTTTGGGTCCTACAATTGCACATTTTTTGCAAAGGAGTTGTATTTCTTTTTCACTAGATGGAATACAGTACATGCGCAAACGCTGCTGCACACGCATCCTTTAGCCTTTGGATTATACTTGCAACGATACCCTAAAACTGGTATTTAATCGGTCCATTTACAGTTTACTTAAAGTCGTGTTTTTAGGAAGTTTCAGGTAAGATTAAAATCCGGACAGGGTTTATAACACTTGGCCGCTACCTTAAATGTGTCTATTTCTTGTTAGTGAAAACAGAACAAGCTACTCCGTTTCAATATTCACTTATCTTGTTTTATTCACCGAATATGTAAAATAAAGGGGGTGTCACTTGATGAATTCTGCATCTACAAGTTACCCCACAAGTCAGGTATCGTGGGCAGTCAGTGTTAATGTTGGGTGTCTATTTCTTTATGGTGTGAAATGTCTGAAACAAAGAGGAACACGTTGTCATTAACAAATTATGATGTATGGTAGATATTAAACATTAAAGCAATTTAATTTAACCACGTACAATTTAAACTTGGTTATTATAATAATGCATTTAATAAACAATACAGAATAAAAGTCCGTGTATGTCCATGTTGACTCTTGACATGGACACAGGTCATTGGACTGAAAGTTTCAAAATATGAAACGTAAGACACTCAGGGTTGATTTGTGTACTTCACTGACAGGCCAAACAATTTATGCGGCAAGCACCCACCCAACAAAAGACACGTGGGAACAACTTGCTGATCTCAACCTGGACCAGTTAGAAGTGTCATCTATATAATCATTTATACAGCCGACCTTTTAACCGAGTGAAGCTTACAACACACCTTACAAAGACTCGTTCTAATGTGTCTGGTGCGCAATAAACCATTAAAAAAAACACACAGTTCAAATACACGCACGAATAAAATACATTAAAAACCCTTTTATCAAAAAGAAATAAAATTGGTCAAACAGCATAGTTCCCGCCTTGATGCAAAACGTTGAAATGCGAGGATAAAATGAAATCAGTAACTTATTTGGGGTTACTTCAGAAAACTGCATGCATGTGGGTTCAAGTAAGCACCACAACGAAACAGAGTGTATTAAACCAGAATGAACATTGCACGTCATACGCTGTTTAAGTTAAACTATTATGCTTTTTTTTTTTTTTTTTTTTTACCTTACTTCCTTTTCTTCAAGTTTGAGTTTTTTAGCCTGAGGTTCGTCTTCTGCCATCTTCACCGCACGCCACAGCCACCTTCACCGAGAGCCAACTCCAAAAGGAAAATAAAAAAGTGTTGCCTTTGCTAACCATAGAGAATGCCTGACTTAAACACCATGAAAACCATAAATGTCAAACACTGGAAATTAACAGCGAATCATGTTATCATGATTAAATCTATGAAATTTTCTTTTTCCGTAATGATAAAAACCAAGTATTGACGCCACAGTATAAAGGCATTTCTATAGACAGCGTGAATCCGCGCCCTTAATTGTAACCTCGTTCAGGTTGGTGTGACTGGAACTGATGCTGAGTAAGAAAGGAATACACTATCTTTACCTCATTTTATAATGTGTGTTGGGGTAAAGCAGAGTTACTAATAGTTATACATATTTTTTGTTTATTTTTTATGTCTCTCTGGGGTAACCGTTGACAACATTACAGTTTCTGTACATCCGGTAGCTATATATATATATATATATATATATATATATATATATTATATATATATAGACACCCCACACACACACACACACACATACACATATATATATATATATATTAGTATGTGTGTGTGTGTGTGTGTGTATATATATATATATATATATATATATATATATATATATATATATATATATATATATATATATATATATATATAATATATTATATACTCGTAACTCCTTATCTTTGTCATATCTTTGATGTGTTTTTTTTTTTTTCTCTTGTTTGTCTTAAACAAATTTGTTATTATCTAACGTGGCATGCCTTTCTACTGTTAAGCCCTGTAACATAGTAGGGTACATACATTGCCATGATGCATACGTACGTAAATAAACCAAAGCCATTGACCGTGATGTTATGTTTTTAAAGAAAAAATGCACTAATTAATTATATATATATATATATATATATATATATATATATATATATATATATATATAGAGAGAGAGAGAGAGAGAGAGAGAGAGAGAGAGAGAGAGAGAGAGAGAGAGTGAGAGTGAGAGTGAGAGTAAGTTAGAGTTAGAGTTAAAGTTAGTAAAGGTTCAGATTGGCATTAAAATAGACACCAGTTGTTTTGGGTCCTTGTTGCAGCCATTTGCCACAGCAACACTGCTGAGTGAATGGGAATCAGGAACTGGAGTTAGGGTATATTCTTTTTCTTCTTTTTTTTTTATATTTACCTACAGGTTTTTCAAAAAAGTTGAACATACAACACGTTTTGTATAATAGAAGTAGCGGTAGAGCTCCATGCAAGAACACTTATTCATACATTAACTATGTGCGGTAACTAGTTGAGTTACATTAGTCTCGGTGCAAGTTGTAGAAATCAGGGAGAACTATTTCAGTTATTTTGCTGCTGAACTGATAACAAAATACAATTTTTAAATTAAGTTTGCTAACGTTATATAATTTGTGGTTTCGTACCAAAGTGTTGTTTTTTTTATCCATTCAGTATTTACCATGTGGATTGTTTAACGGCGACGCACACACACACACAAATGTATATATATATATATAATATATATATATTATATAATATATATATATATATATATATATATAACTGTATAACATATATTGACATCTTGTAAATACGGAAAGTGTTCATGAGTCCTAATCAATTATCCGTGGTGCCAGCCTTGTCCACTGAGAAATCCCATCGAAGGAGAACTATAGAGACATCAACTCCCGTTTCATTTAAGACCAAAGCCCCAATGGATTCTCCATAAAAGCAATAGTCTTTATTTAAACATATTAATGGCTTACGCGTTTCGACCCGTAGGTCTTCCTCAGAGCATAATAGACATTCAGAACAAGGAAGTAGCCACCTCCCTTTTAATAGTATGAATACCAGTCATTATAAGTTTCAGGAGGTCATTCATGCTATTTGGAGGAATGTAGCTCCTTCCTTGGTCTTAATCTATTGTAGAGACTATATATATATTATATCTATATATATATATATATATATATATATATATATATAATATATATATATTTATACAAAAAGAAGTCAGAAGTCAACCCCTATAATGGAGGTACTTAGGCTTTTGATGCCATGCTAACTACACTTACTTATTTCTATTTAAATCTATGAATGTGCTTCTGATATATGAATTGTTATCACAACATATTCATTAAGTACTTAAGTGGTATTGTGGAATCTATAACTAGAATTGTAACCACAACAATGTCACAACTGGATACTTACAACGATATTCAGATCATATATCATGTGAATCATGAGACGTAATTGGCTACTTGCATTATACATAATAAGATCAAATGGGAAATTTTGAATTATGTAAATCGAATGGCATAGAGTATGTGTTCATACTAATGTTGTGCCTTTTGTCTTGTATCACAATAAAAACAATGTATACCTCTATTATAATTTCATATATCATGTAAAGATACAGGGTAATCTGTAAGGGGAAAGCCACTATGTTTGCATACTCCCATGGTTATGAAGTCAATAATGAAATCAATTAGTTTTGCTGAAACATTTGTTGAGACCTCTGGCCGCTTTCATACAACACCAGTACTAAAGCGAATATGCACTTTGTCATATGGCAAGGCTATAACACCTGGGGCCATTGACCTACACTTACCTCCATCTTATGGCTGCCATATTCCAGTCCGAATTTGTAGACTCAGTATGATTAAGACCAGGCAATAGTGTGTATGCATGTCAATGTCTGTGCCTTTGCATTCTAAAATGTAATATTCACATTAAAAAGTGCAACAGGGGAGGCTTTTCTTTACAAAGACTCCAAAATATAGTTTTTAACCATTTTATCTTTTTTATTTTTTATTATTATAATGTTATATTTTTACATTCCTTCAGCCAAAACAAAATGATTCACAGCCTTTTTCTCATCAACTCTGCCGGCGACATATTCCTGGAGAAGCACTGGAAGAGTGTGGTGAGTCGCTCGGTATGCGACTATTTCTTCGAGGCCCAAGAGAAGGCTATCGATGTGGAAAATGTGCCCCCTGTCATCCCCACCCCTCATCACTACCTCATCAGCATCTACCAGGACAAAATCTTCTTCGTGGCTGTCATCCAGACCGAAGTGCCGCCACTGTTTGTTATTGAGTTCCTGCATCGGGTAGTAGAGATGTTTCAGGTGTGTCATTTTGCTGGTTGTGGAAAGGATTGATTGTTTCAGTAGATTATATATAAATGTGTAATAGTACAGATAAATGCCACAGTCTGGTGCTGTTGCTGATGTAGGTATATAGTAGGGTATACAAAAAATGTAATTCAATGAATATAAGTATTGGATCAGATTTTTGAGCCACTGCCATTGATGACCAGTTCACATCAAAGATAAATGGCCCCCATGCTGCAGAGGTAAAAGAAAAGAAGCTACAGCTTCACTTTTGCTGTATCTTTACACCCTTATGAATACTGGAGTATTAGCTTTGTGAGAAACAAATCATCTGTACAAAGTGTGGAAACTGTTTCTTATTCATAGTACTTTGACTGGCCCACAAATTACCTTTGAATGAATGTACCCCCTGCAGCCGAGCAAAAGTTAAAAAGAAAAAAGGTCTTTCCCAGGCCAGCACAGACTGCTAGTGGACTTTGTATTTGTCTGTGGCCTGGTCATGCCTTACTGCCTTTGACTTTTGTTCTATTTACCGCATGTTAAGCATACTGTGCTTGGTGTAAATGAGTTTGTGGGCTGTGGGACACAGATAGGAGCTAGTCCAGTTAGATCACTATTTTACAAAGCGGTATACTGTTCTGTAAGTGGAGACATTGTAGATGCATATTTAGTTGTTTTTAGAGATAAAAAGTATGTAGTGTGACAGTGCGTACTTTCTGCGAGTGACTTTGATAACTTTATTGTTTATTCTTACCAGCGGCCAGGTTACTTTATTTAATAATACAGAACTTTAAATGGCTAAACTGTTTACCTAGTCAAGTGAAACAATGTTACAGCCAACAGAGAGAAATACATTATATAAAAGCTTTTTAGCACAGTTATCTGGTATAAACAACGCCTGAGTCATAAAACCAGTTACAGATAGGTGTGCCTCATTTGGAAACTCAGTAAGTTTCCAAAACATGGCTTTCTCTGATCACAGAGGCATTCTGTGAAATGTGGCCTTCTCTTCCTAGTTAAATGACAAAGACTACATTTTCCTCTTTTCACTGACTTCAAAGCCCACCTCACCTTAAAGGGTATAAACTGCAATATTCTGGGTCTTACAAACTTTCATTCAATAACATTCTCCCACTGTATCACTGTTTTGTTTACTTGATGAAGGGAATATAGACTTCAACATCTGCTGTGATTTTTTTTTTTTTGGTAAATGTTGAATGTGCTTTTGTTTGTCTCTCTGAATCAGGATTACTTTGGTGAGTGTTCTGAAGCTGCCATCATGGAGAATGTCGTTACAGTATATGAGCTTCTGGAGGAGATGCTAGATAATGGCTTTCCTTTGGCTACAGAATCCAACATACTGAAAGAACTTATCAGGCCTCCAACAATTCTGCGATCTGTTGTCAATTCCATTACAGGTAAGCCAGACATTTGTATATTTAGAATAAATTCAACCTTAACTTAATGCAAAGGGACATGTTTTCTAGAGAGAAAACCAAACACGCATTTTAAAAAGCTTAAAATGAATAACTCATGATGCACATTTTGGAGTCTTCACGTGCACATTGGTAATTTCTTGCTCATTAGCAGTTTTCTTTTCATTTTTAGCCTAATGATAAATGTTTTATTAATATGGCACAAAATACATTTTGTTTTCATGTTTGTCTGATTGGAAGTTAATTTTTAATGCTACAAAAAATGTGATCATCTTATTATATTAACTTTTTTTTTTTTTATATATCAGGAAGCAGTAATGTTGGAGAGACACTGCCTACTGGACAGCTTTCCGGTATCCCCTGGAGAAGGGCTGAAGTGAAGTACACAAATAATGAAGCGTACTTTGATGTTGTTGAAGAAATTGATGCTATTCTAGACAAATCTGGTAGGTAAAGCATTCAGACAGCTGGGTGAAAATGCCCTGTATTACTGCTTTTTCTGATAAATCTTGTGTTTCTTTAGAATTGGGAATTACAAGATGTATATACTAGCTTACTAAAATGATGTCTCAGAAGTGATTGATATATATATATATTTTATTTATTTTTTTGTCAGGTTCAACTGTGTTTGCAGAAATCCAGGGTGTTATAGATGCTTCTATCAAGCTATCTGGGATGCCTGACCTGACATTATCATTTATGGTATGTACAGTATCACTGTTGATACAGTAAAGCTTTTTGAATATATAACAGGAGATTGCTAATGGCTGTATTGCATTAATGTCAGTGACCACTATACATTATTTAATAGTATTACTTGATTTAAAATATGTTTTACAAGCAAACATGAATGTGTTATTTGCTTTTTACAAAAACACTGTTCGTTGTTATATTGTTTGTAACGAAACCCAAGTTTATACAGTGTATGGTGGATTTGTTTTCTTATAAATAAACTTAATTTTCCCTGTCTTGAGATGTAAAACATGCATACAGTGCAGTCTGTAACTGTAGTCTGTAAAAGTTTAAAGAACTTCAATGAGGCTACTCACACAAACAAATGTTATTGTCGAATAACTGCTAAGCTCGCAGTTTGCCAGTTCACTGTTGACATCATGTAAAACCTGACCTGATGAGAAATCAATGTGAATTGTGACTGTTAAATGTTCAGACCATGGCCATTGTGCTGCATAATGAATGTGAGGCAGCTAGTTTAATGTGCTTATATACCAATTACATGCATCTAAATGTCACCGCAGAACCCCAGGCTTTTGGATGATGTCAGTTTCCACCCCTGTATCCGCTTCAAGCGCTGGGAGTCGGAGCGAGTTCTCTCCTTCATTCCCCCGGATGGAAATTTCCGCTTGATGAATTATCATGTCAGCTCCCAGAAGTGAGTTGACAACTAAAACTGGCCAAGGGAGTAATGAGAATAATACTTGGTCTGTTTACACATTAAAACAGTTAAGAAGTTAATACAGCAAGTAAATCCCATTCATTTGGATATTTCTGATTTTCACTATTAACAGATCAGTTTGTTGCTCAATACTCATTGTTTACCCAACCTTTTATGCAGCAACACTTAATCTGATTCAGAAATGGAGTCTGAATCCTGATATGAACCGAATGTTAATTTTTCCACCCAAGTGTTATTTAACATTTATTGCATAATACTGACATCCTTAATTAATATTCAAACTAATAGAGAATGTCAATACTTAATATAGAAAAAAAAAACACAATTAAAAGTAACACTGTGTTAGTACTGACGAGTGTATGTTATTGTTGTTTAATTCATGTAGATAAGTTTATGAAACAGGTATACAGTTACTTATTCTTGCATATGTCATTGAAATTTGTTAAACACTGACTGCTGCCCAACTGTATCTTCTATTGACATTTGAAAGGTAGTTTAACAAGTAAATAATTTACAGGAGTGACTTTGTTTTTCCAACATTACTTACTTTCAACTTTTTTTCCCAGTTTGGTTGCGATCCCAGTATATGTGAACCACAATATTAATTTTAAGGAAAGTGGATCATCAGGACGTTTTGATGTTACTGTTGGACTGAAGCAGACCATGGGAAAGAGCGTGGAAGGAGTTATAATGACAGTCCACATGCCAAAAGTGGTGCTTAATATGAATCTAACTCCAACCCAAGGCACCTATACATATGACCCAGTCACAAAGGTACTTCTTAAAACAATGGTTGTAAAAATACAAATACTGTAGTATATGGACAGTTAGTGTGCAGAAGATTGAAACGGGAATGATAGGATTGGGATAAAATATTACCTTATGCAGTTACCATACAATTACTTGAACCGATAAACCATCATAAATGTTTGTGTTTTTTTTCCCCCTTCAGATTTTAACTTGGGATATTGGAAAGATAAACCCTCAGAAAATACCAAATCTTAAAGGAGTAATCTGTTTACAGTCTGGGGCTCCAAAACCAGAGGAGAATCCCAATCTGAATATTCAGTTCAGAATCCATCAGCTTGCAATTTCAGGTAAGAAAGGAGAGTGGAGGAAGCTTGCGTGACAACAATATTAATGCAGTTTGTAGTGTAATTCTGCCTAGGTCTACCAATGGCAGTAGCGATTAGTAAGATTCTGATTTTTTAAAGTGACATTTTATCAGCTTATTAAAGTATGAACTATTTTAAGTAGCTGTTATTTAGCTAAAGTGAGCTCAGTCATTGTGCCATCACCAGATACCTGTTGTTAGAGGGTACCAGATTTACTGTGTTGTACAAGTTGGTACTGCAGAACATTTCTGAGCTAAAAAAACAACAACTTAGCATTTATGTCTGATATAAAATTGTATCTTCTTCAGTAGTGCAATCAACCTTTGTGGCATGATATTTTAGATGCTAAAATTGGTCTTTTCTTTTTTAGGTATAAAAGTGAATCGTCTAGATATGTTTGGAGAGAAGTACAAACCATTCAAAGGAGTTAAGTATGTCACTAAAGCAGGAAAGTTCCAAGTTAGAACATAAAGTATAGTGCCAAAGTTCACATGTTCCACTGAGAGGGCTGGAGAAATGCTGGCGCATTAAGGGCCCCTTATTCTACCTTCAAATAGCTATTAGACAAAACACTAAATATTATTTAGTTTTATTTCCTTTAGCATAACTTGCACATTTCCCTGGGGTACAGTGTATTGTCAGTATTATTTATGTGATGATCTAACCATGCAGTATGTGAACTTTTAAACCTTTGTACACTTAAGCACAATCTTATCCTTGGAAGCCAAGTAGTTTGCATGTAATAATGTATATTACAACGTGTCCCATGTTGTCCATATTGCACCATCATATTTCTAAACATATTGCCTTTTGTTTTCATGCTGGAAGCAGTTACAATGTATTCTAACTTGGCATTTGCCTTAAAGAAAATAACTGATTATGTGTTTCTCGAAATGTACTGCCATTGATAGGCCCAAAACAATTGCCTTATCCTGTTGAACCACTTGCCAACAACAATAGTGCTTGCCCTCTTTGATTTGTATTCTTTACGCAGTATTTCATTTGTAGTAGACACAATAACCAGCCTGTGATGTGAGTGCTTCTCTTATAACACTATTTTGTTGAACTTTACACAGTATCTTAGCATAAAATAGTAGGTTGTTCACAATACAAAAATTAAGGGAAACAGCGTTTTTTTTTTCATAAATTTGTTTTATAAAGCATGTATAATAAAGATTGTGCTCATTCCCCAAAAAATGTATCTGGCAGCTATTGTCTTGTGTTGCAAGTGTTCCACTTAGAAAAAAAGAATTGGTTACACTTCTAAAACTCTCATTGTAGGATGCTGTCACTCACCTCTAATTCCACACACACGCAAAATCAAAAAACTGCAAAGGCTTCAATGTTATAAAATATTTTATTATAAAAATGCAGTAAGTGACACAAGGCAGCTGACAAGCCTATATTCAAACCCAGAAGTGGCATCATTGAAACCTACTGCAAGATATAACAGTGATCAAGGAGTGTCCAGAAGGACCAGTTCACTTTAACTGCACATGCTACATTAAATTGTGTGGACCAGCTGTGTGAATTATTCAAGATCTATCCTTAATTACACTATGTAACACAATTTTTGTTCCTGGGTAATAAGTGTTATTTCCTAATTGCTTATGCCTCAAAAGTATAGAAAATGGCTATTATTCCCCACAAACTTTGCTTTTGTGACCAGGACAGTGATATTTCAAAATATCACTATTTCCAATGGGAAAACAGGCAAATGTGTGTCTTTTCGTTCACATAAAGTCAGAAAAAAACAACATATGAATCCAGATTAACATGTATTTATACTAAAGTAATACAAAAATGTTACAAGGTGTTATCCATGCCTGTCTGCAGCAAGCAAATATATATATAATTTTTATTTATTTATTTTTACGATGCAGAATTTAACCAAAAAACAAAACAAAAATATTTAGAAAGGCTGTAAACAAAACAGACACTTCAGGACTTAAACTATATATATTTTTTTTAATCATTTTTCAAATGTAAAAGGCACATACATGTTAAATCAAATGATTAGAAGACATATTGTAAAATAAGACCATACAAGTTTATATTTACATTCAAATTGCAGTAGGTTTTTCATACAGTTTGGAAAATATCAGGCTAAATAAGTTAATAATTAAAGTTTAATATGAAAAACATGTATTGTGTAGAGTTTCTTTAAAATTGCAACAGGCAAGTTAGTAGTTTTAATTACACTATTCGAAATGTAGTTTTTATCCTGTTTGTTTTTCATTACTTGTGGTATTTCTAATGGAAACTGTACATAACCGTTCAAAGTTCAGCTTTGAGTAAAACCTTGTAGAACTATTCGGCCAGTAAACAATCTTGCAATATTTTCAACAGTTTAACATGTGTGACGGAGTCCGTGCTATGTTTTGCGCTTCTCCCCAGTTAAGTGTTTTCATTAGTACTTAAGTATTTGTATGTGTTAAAGACTATTGACTAGATTTACTATAGTTTTGCTTAATTAGTCTGTTATTTATAAGCTGCAGCTTTAGTGTTCACAAATGCACTATCCACAGCCGTGAAACAAAGGCCTTAACAAAAAATATTGTTAAAGATAGCAAAAAACCAAACCAATCCGCTGTTACTTTTTGTTAGCAAACAATCCACAAAAGGGGGGGTTCTTTGGCATAGCTCTTTCAATGATGCTCAGATATCAATTAACATGGCAAACGGTACATTATTCAGCTACATTACAATTCAGCTCTTTAACAGCAAATGTGCAACAATCTCCACCCATCCATCCTTAGAGTACAAATCACTTTAAGCAGTGTTTTAGAAAATTAGGATGTTTTATGAACACTGCTTACACACACACAGTTATGGAATATGTTTGTATTCCCTCGCAAAACTAGATGATCGAGTCAGCTAAAATGGTCTAACTGCAGTACCATATATATATATATATATATATATATATATATATATATATATATATATATATATATATATATATATATATATATACACACACACACACATACATACATACACACAAACGCTGCTATATTTTATTACACGATTTATGACATTTTAGAAGTATCCTACCTGTATGTAGCAGCGTGTGTGTCTAACCTACTTTGACTACAGTACATTTATCGGTGTCTGTTACCGAGAGCTGATTAGGTGGGAGTTGGAAGGTCAGGGAGTACT